>NC_086377.1:79959307-80259307 GCF_036588685.1 Mytilus trossulus
CCTAAAAATTAAATAGTAGCTCCCTTACCCAAAGATAAAAAAACGATAAATAACTTCTTTCTCTAGTTGTTCAAATGTTTCAGATCCAGAAACAATTCGTCTTGTCAGAAACTGAAGGATTATGGGTATATTTGATTGAAAACTTGTCTATTTTCAGCCAACAACAGACATAAGCGACAAGCATGGGGTACGTACATATGATTTTTATTTACTTATGTTTCTAAAATTCTTCTCAAAGTCATCTAAAATTCTTCTATATGTCATCTGATAAAGAAAGTTCTTTGTAAAATTTGAATTAAATGTCAAACATTATCCAAAACCCAGTTGAGAAAAGATAGATCAATATATTTTGATAAAGGAAAGACTTTATTATGCGGAGGAGAAGAAAAGAGTATGGGAAGTTAGTAAATCCAACACCAGAGCATAAAAAGTCTTTCTTTAAGTCAGATTTTAAAAAGAGGTCTACCAAATGATGATGAAACTGAATTAAATTGTAAAAATAAGGGGAAAGTCCAAACACTTGAATATGTTGCACAATTACAGAGGACTGCTCGGACTACTTTGAACTTTCTTTACAGTGTCTGAGAAGTAAATCTGCGCGCATTAATCTCACATATTAAAATTGTTAGCATGTTAAATTGTGTATTCGTCGTAGAAGATAATTACAAATCATTCACTTTCTGTTTTATAGCATGTATGCACAATTATGTAATAAAATGTAATAATGAAATATAAATGATAACTTAGGCAGCAACAATTTGATTTTCTGGGGGGGGCTATGTTTTTTTTCTGTGCAAACTTTTTTTTTCGCCTTCGGCGAAGAACAATATATTTTTTTAGCGACAAACCGAAAACAATTTTTTTCTTTCAATATTAGCATTACATATAGTGGCAGCTGAGGATGAAACAAACCATTTTTTTCAGTGTCCAACATGTCCAAAACAAATTATTTTTTTCACCAAAACCTGGAAAAAAAATAAAATTCCAAAAAAAAAAATAGCCCCTCCCCTCCCCCCCCCCCCCCCCCCCCCGGAAATCAAATGGTTGCTGCCTTATATTATATTGTCGTCACAATAATCTATGTGTCGAACCTGCAATTTCTGAGCCTTTGAAGATATCATTGTGTACGCATTGTTTCCAAATTTCATTGGCAACGTAGAATTATCAGAAAGAGGTTACTCTTCTGAATTTACAGCAAACACATATACACCTTATAGCTATTTAGTCCATTCTGGGGAAAACAGTCTTTTATACAACTTCCTGTTTGGGTCGCCGGCCGAAAAATGGAGGTCATCAGTAGTGAGCTGAGGGAAAAAAAGCTTTAGAAAGTGATCATCAAGAAACTTTGATATAGTACGATCCACTTTTTTCGAAATTAAAATTGAAGTAAAAAAATATTTTGTTTAAAGTATTTACGGTAGTTTAAACAGGTCTCATTAAAAAGTATCATGCATGGTGAATTGTTTAAACAGGGTCCCAGAGTAGCTTCAACTGGATGAAAAAGTTGTGTAATTTTGAAACTTATCCGGAATGGAAAAAATAGCGATTAGGTGTATTAAATTAAAGTGAAAACATACATGTATATTGATGATATCGACAAAATACATTCTGAAATATGAAATAATACATGTTGGGTTCAACCCGTAATGAATAAGCAATTTATATTTTTATTTTGATACGAATTCTGACGTCATATTAGAAGAAATAAAATGGAGAACAAAACATGACTTTTTTTAAAGTTACAAAAGCAGATACAAATGTACCTCTCTAAGTCCGGTTTTATTTGTTTACACGAAATACTTTTAAAACACATTTTTTGGTAAGGTGGAAAATTTTATCAAGATAAATGAGTACGTTATGTTAGAAGGTACACACATAAGATTTGTCAGTACACTTAATACAAGTGACAAGAACGGCGTTATTTTACGACATTGAAGAGCTAATTTATGGCAGAAATCGTAACAGCCATAACACATTAAGTTTATTTTGTGACATACTCCTCACATTTTATGACATTCATATTTATATGTTAATATGATAAGTTACGGGTCATTTATCGTAGTATTCTAAAAGTGATATAGAGAAAAAAATACATCTTTTTATCTGAAACTTGCTTCTTACATTCAAATTAACAAAGGAAACATTCGACTTAAGAGAGAGAAAAAAGGTTTAATAAATATACTGACCGACTTTAGAAACGCAACACTATATTATTCTTTGTAATTCCCATTTTCAACTATTCATTTTTTTTGTAAACAAACTTATATAGAACTTACAAAACCTTTAAAAAGACTTATTAAGAAGGGATATAGTTACGATACTGTTTTCAGGTCATTAAAGATTGCATATTTTGGCATTAATATTGTTTCACTAATAGGGTCTTAATTTGCATCGGAACTATAAACACATTTATTCAAAATCCAGTTGTTGGCATGACACGGGTTATGTTCTTCTCATATATGTTATGATGGTATGATATTAAACCCCTAACGGAAAGGATTGTGCCTGATGTACATATGATGAAATTATTATCTTTCAGTCAGTTTAAATAAAGACTGGAGCTGGTACTAGTAGTATGTTGTTATTTATTTATTATTGTCATTTTGTTTATTTTGTTTGGTTACATCTTCTGACATCAGACTCGGACTTCTCTTGAACTGAATTATAAATGTGCGTATTGTTATGCGTTAACTTTTCTACATCGGCTGAAGGTATAGGGGGAGGGTTGAGATCTCATAAACATGTGTAACCCCGCCGCATTTTTGCGCCTGTCCCAAGTCAGGAGCCTCTGGCCTTTGTTAGACTTGTATTATTTTAATTTTAGTTTCTTGTGTACAATTTGGAAATAAGTATGGCGTTCATTATCACAGAACTAGTATATATTTGTTATGGGGCCAGCTAAAGGACGCCTCCAGGTGCAGGAATTTCTCACTACATTGAAAACATGTTGGTGACCTTCTGCTGTTGTTTTTCCCATGGTCGGGTTGTTGTCTCTTTGACACATTCCCCATTTCCATTCTCAATTTCATTTTTAATGAACAGAAAAATCTTTCATTACTTCAGTGTTTAAATCAAATTCCAGGTCGAAAGTTAAATTGATTACGTCATTTCATCGTTTCAAATATTGTGCTATACACTCAAACCCTGGTTTTCCCCTTTACCATTAATGTGTAACCGTCAGAATCAACGAATTCTGTTCCGCACGTTTTGGGTTCTGTTTTTCACTTTCTAATTTTACTGTTGTTTAGCCCATTACAATGGCAATTATGCGGTTAAAACTTTAAGGCTTTAAATGTTTTACTGCAGTAGATCTTTGGCAAATCAGTTAATGGGAAACATTTATGGTAAAATCTGTGCAAAATGGCATTCATCAATTTGATTAACAGTTGACGTTGCGATCTCAATTATTCGGTATGTTTAAAAACCACAGGTAAGTCAGTAACTCATCTACAAAATGAGTATTGCGTTTCTAAAGACAGTCAGTATAATTCACTTTGTCCGAATTATAATAATTCATAATAATTTAATTTGGGATGTAACACGTCTTCTGATTGGCTCACGTTATTTGATTATGAGCCCATATACATAATTTAGTCATATGACCATGACGTCATCAACGTTTATTCGTGGTTTTCTACGGTTTAAAATGAAATTTAGAATTAAATTATAAGAAATGACTGTAATATTGTTTTCTGTTCATTCAAAATAACACAAAAAATGTGGTGCACACTGTAAAAAAACCCGCTACGCGCGTTATTCAATGTGCACCATTTTTTTTATGTTATTTCTCCATAGACAGAAAAAAATATTATAGTCATTCCTTAGATAATTGAAATCGTGTTTGAAAATGTAAAAAATCAATCCAAAAAAAAATAAGATATGTTAGTTTGTATATATACTTTTTTTTTAATCTTTCCCCCATCTGCAGAATGTTTTAGTTCACAGGTACCTGTATTTAATAATTTTACGTATTTTTTATGAAAACTAATCCGTTGGACAATACTCCGTTGGGACATAATGATAAACTATATTCGGATGTTAATGTATCAATGTCATTGCTATATATAGGTTGTGACACTATATGACATTTCAAAGTTTTTGATTTATTAAATATTTCTGGGTCGAAATGGTCCAGTATTGAAATTCAACATTCAAGCGCCCCATATAAACCACTTTCGGTATTGCAGCTACAACAGGTAACGCAGATTACTCTGTTCTGCAATGGCAGTCGCAAATAGTTAATTTTTTATTACATAATGCATACCACATTAGCATGTCAATAAGATTATGGAACTGTGTTTACTTTGATATTATACACGACACATTATTGTAGGAACTGGCCCCAGTTTTCGCATAACTGATGGAGTCCCTGTGAACCACCAGAGCCCGCCTAGCAAAAAAGATCCACCACCGCCACCAAAACCCTCCTCCCCCAAAAAAGGTGACCTCTCAATTCATGCAACCACACCAAACTTCCCTTATATAAGCATGACTTAATGTGTTACTAATATGTCTGCTACCATGGTGATGGCTTACTATTTTTTGTTTTAAATCTGAAAAGGAAATTAATAGATGTGAACAAAACGATACTCTAAATATCTCTTATAAATAAAAGGATATACAAGGATTATAACGTCAATAACATTACATAAACTATCGAGGGTTATATTTAAATACGCTAGACTCAACGTTAACAGTGTGTCTATGACCTGAATATATTTGAATTAATTACTATCAAAAATCATCTACCACAATAAAGGTAACAACTGAAAGATCCTTCTCCTTGACACTGACACATTAAAACATGTGTTGTTTATATTTTGTTTCTCTTAGTTTAAATTTGTATTCACTTAAAGTTTTTACTGTATCATATTAGAAAGCTATGTACACTCAACGACAAATCCATTTTTTAGTTGACGTCCTTATCATATCGTATAAAACCTTGGTCCTGGCATTTATTACTACACATATATTACACCTTAGTGTATGACCTCTTTGTTAGATTAATTTGTATACTTTTTTAGATATTTAAGTCAGTTGTGATGTTTGTCTGTGATGTTTATTTACACGGTTTAGACTGCAAGATACCAAGTATAGTCACATTAATCTATTAAGTCTGTTTGGGTTGCTTACCTATTTTTTTCAATGAAATTGAACTATAACCAACTGAGATTGCAAGTGGAACGTTTAGCTAATAATAATAGCTGGCTTAACCTACCATTTTTTTGGTAAAAAGTATCTGTTAAAAAGTCAGAAATATGGTACTTGTTTTTCATTGATTAATAGTGTTTTAATTTGTTTTTATAGACTCCCCCGTTTTGATTTCCATTGGAGTTCGGTATTTTGATTTGTATTTTGGTTGAATGTACACCAATGAGTAGTCCATAAAGGAATACAAATTACGAATAAAAGCGCTAAGTTTAGCTGATTTTGTTAAGGTCTCCGTTATTTTGGCAATTATGTTTATTCGAGTGACGTTTTAGTTCTTAGCTGGTTCAAATTCAGAGCTACATAATAATATTTGAAATGAATAAATAGATTTTTTATTTTTTGTTATATTTGTAATCAGATATTTCTCGTATGCTCTATTGAAATTTATTTAAAAAAAATTAACCAAAAACCTCTGGACATCAAATTATAGTATGAGATATCAAAGTCAAACTTCGCTTCTCATGTTAAATTGTCCCTTTTAAAATTGTTATACGATGATGACTGATGTACCCATATTTTGACTATTTTATTAATTGTGACGTTAACGCATCATGTAAATGTAGCGGAATTTAATGAGACTGTTATTAAAGTGAGGGGGTTAAGCGCTATAGCACCAGGTTTAATCCACCATTTTCTACATTTAAAAATGCCTGTACCAAGTCAGAAATATGACAGTTCTTGTCCATTCGTTTTTGATGCGTTTTGTTTTTTGATTTTGCCATGTGATTATGGACTTTCCTAATTGATTTTCCTTTGAGTTCAGTATTTTTGTGATTTTACCTTTTTCTCATGTTTTTTGTCTGTTGGTGAATACTGTATTTTTCCGTTGCACTAAAACAATCTACTAAAATTGAATTTATCAAATAACCGCCATGCCTAGCGCACCCAACCCAGCTTTGTGCATGCCATTCTGTATAAAATACCTGGCGGCAAACTGCAAATGTTATCATATATTACCATATATCATATGTTATCATATATTACCTTATATCATATGTTTTACCTATAGGTGGTAAGGTGTTGGTGTCAATTCTCTCATTTAACGATACACTAAATTATTTAAAGACTTCATCTTAAAATCCGAAATATTTTAATCTAAAGCTTTATACTGTTCATATGTCTAATTCCTTTCCTTGCAACTTTCTATAAAAACAATTATTTCAGCTTATGTGGATATACTTCGTGTTACACTGTCTATGTGTAAACAGTAAAGTCAACTTGTTAATTGTTTAAACTTCACGTTGAAAGTGATGATTGTTATTAGGTAAACCACGATCGAAAATGATTTAAATTTTATCCTCGACGCGATACATGTTAAGGCTTTTCAACTGATAATAATAAACCTATTCATTTTATGTTGTTCATCTGGTTTCAATCACCATTATCGGTTATGGTATCGTCCCGTTTCGCTTCTAATAATTGTTATTTTTTTAAATAGGTCAACAAAATCCATGGATGACCGGAAGTGGAACCGGTAACAATGGCATGGACCTTATGAACAGTAAGTTAACAACAGTTCGAAAAGTTAATAAATAAACTCATCATAGATACCAGGACCAAATTTTATATATACGCCAGACGCGCGTTGCGTCTACTAAGGACTCATCAGTGACGCTCGAATCAAAAAAAAATTTAAAAAAGGACCAAATAAAGTACGAAGTTGAAGAGCATTGCGATCCAAAATGCTTCAGAAAAAAGATTCTCAATAGTGACTCAACATGCTACACCAAATGAATATGAAATGGTTTTTCCAGCAGCATGTAATCCTGCTACATTGCATTGTCGATAACAACATATTTAATGGCAGTAATGAGTAAAATTAATCGGCGATAATTACGTGTACCATGTGTATCATCATTTGATAATGCCAATTGATTAGGGATTTTCTTCGGAGCTCAGTATTTTTGTTAATCTACTTCTTTTCATACATTTTCATTACCATTTTTCCAGATGCTTTATTTCTAAAAGTTAATAAGTTGTCTCTCTTTAAAAAAATATGTTGATAAGCAGTTCAATATAACATTTACTTTTAACAAAACTTGGAATTGTTGTGAATTCAACATATTTTTATACAAGGAAAAGATTACCTTAGCTCTATTCGGCAAAACGATTCGGAAATTTGAGTCCCAAATTCGTAATATATTTGGTCTTTTAACTACTTCTTTATGAAACTATACGCATATTTTTCTTGCTCGTGAGAATACGCAGATTAGAAAGACACAGATAGTTCTCATAGGAAGACAAATCTCATTGAAGGAATGATTCGATTGTTTGTACTTAGGGACGACATCAAAAGTTCAATGAAGGATAAACAAAACTTAATTCACATAGTTTTTCACTGCCCCCCCCCCCCCCTTCTTAACTTAATTTGGGAAAAATTGATTGACCAATAGGGATATATGTAAAATCGATTTTCGATTAACAAAACTTGAAACAATGTTGACCCCCCACCCCCAAACCATTTGATTTAAGTTTTTTTTATCCTACATCGATCTTTTGATGTCGTCCCTTAAAACAATGAGTATTTGAATTGTCTAATATTATTGTCTAATTTTAGTGCTCCAAGTATCTATGATTTCATTTCCTCGTTTCACGATTCTGTACTCACACATAAGAATTAAACATATATGTAACACATTTTATTAGTTATAATTAAGGCATCTTAAACTCAAAAACGAATGGACAAGAACTGTCATATTCCTGACTTGGTACAGGCATGTAAAATGTAGAAAATGGTGGATTAAACCTGGTTCTATAGCGCTAATCCTCTCACTTTAATGACAGTCTCATCGAAAATCCGTTATATTTACATTGATGCGTTAAATAAACAGACACAATAAATCAAATAGTCAAAATATGGGTATTCTTGATGTGTTTTGTTATTTGATTTTGCCATGTGATTATGGACTTTCCGAATTGATTTTCCTATAAGTTCAGTATTTTTTGTGATTTTACTTTTTTCCTATTTTGTTTCATTCTATTTTTCAGTGATGGGAGGAGGAGGAGGCATGAACTTTGGTGGAGGACGTAACACTGGCATGGGCGGCTCTGGAGCAGGACGAGGTAATACAGGGTCTCAAAACAGGTGGGATCACCCACCGCCACCAGGGCAACATCCGCCGCCGCCGCCTCAAAATCATAGGAATTCACAACCACCACCACCGCTGCCACAACAGAATTGGAATCACCCTCCGCCACCTCAAAACCATTGGAATCATCCCCCACCCCCTCAAAATTGGCACCATCCACCTCCCCCTCTCCCAGTAAATCCTGCCCCGAAAAAACCAGCTGCCGATGTTGCAGGTAAATAGTCTAAAGAAAATATGCTTGGTACCCTGTAGTTTTCCAAAATCCTTACCTTAACTACATACAGACTCTCTTATGTACACCTTTTTGATGCAACACATCGTTTTTCTAATTTTCACGTGTTTTTGGAACACACCTTCCCTCTAATGTGCATGTGTTCGGTGGGACACGCCTTCCTGTAGTGTACACGTGGGGTTTTTTTTTAACACATCTTCCCTCTAATGTGCATGTGTTTGGTGGGACAAGCCTTCCTGTAGTGTACACGGTTTTTTTAAACACATCTTCCCTCTAATGGACACGTATTTGGTGGAACACAGATTACTTATAATGTTCAAATGTGTGGACGAACACACATTCCCTGTAATGAACACGTTTTGTATAATGGGTTGGTTGTCACGCTTTTTTTCCAGTCGCTGGTTGTTTTCCTTACCTATTATCATTTTGTAATGGTATACCAATTTAACCTCCAATGTCACATACTAGTAATGATTTACACATTCAATCCCGTATATAACTGTCTTCGTACTACTAATCTGTTATACAAGCACTCGGACAATGCAGCATCTTTAACTGTATGTATTTTTGTTACATAGAGCCATGAGTAATGTTCTTTTTTTAAAGTTGATTAGAATTTTTCTACTGATATTGTATTCATGTTCAATATATTATCAAATTCTAGTTACAATTTGATGAATATAAAGAATTCAAATGACTAAAGTAGTATTTAATAAAATATTTTCTGTATGTATAAAGAAAAATCATATTTCAGTTACATTTTAAAATATATTTCCGTTCAATTTGCTTCTTATCTTTATATGTTTATCAAGGAGCATAATTTCAATTTATTTTCAATTCAGATAATAGGCGATTATTGTAACAAACTGGCGATTGCATTTGTTATATTGATTAAATGCAATAATTGTGTTCTAGGCGATATTTGATATAAGCGTTTTGTTATTTGATTTTGCCATGTGATTATGGACTTTCCGAATTTATTTTCCTCTAAGTTCAGTATTTTTGTGATTTTACTTTCTAATGCATTTTAAAACGTAAAAAAATGCATTAAATTCTAAAATTTAATTAATTCTCTTTTAAAATATATGATAATTTTAATTGATAATTTTATTGTAGCGATACTCATTTAACATTAATTCTTTAATTTATCTAGACTGTCATTGTTGTAAATTGATTTCCAATTTATCCAATTTATCATACGATTTAAGGAGGTAGACCTCGGCTAAGGGAAATAACTCTTAAAATCATTAGTACGTTTGTGTCAAACATTTTCATCAATATATTCTAAGCTTCTAGGTTACATAGATTATTTCCAATCTGTTTCAGGTAAATGCTTAAAATACATTGATGATACTTGACTTTTACAAACGCATAACTGATTTAAAGAGTTATCTCCCTGAACCAAGGTTTACCCCTTAACTAACATATTCAATGATTAAGCCTTCGGAAATACACAGACTACATTAAATATTTCTTGTATGTATACTACATAAGCCGTTGGCTAGTTTGTTGTGGGAATTTTATTTTTCCAATTATTAAAGATGCACATTCTTTTTAATATGTTTTACACGAAATGTAAAATAAAGTTTATTGTACCCAGAAATTCATTGATTACATGCATAGATGGTAATATTTTCATTTTAAGTATAATGTGTCCGAGATAGCGGTGTTTTTATGACATTTGATTGGTCGTCAGATTTCAAAACATAGTTCTTACGGAAAAAAGAAAATTGCACAGATTTGGAGCAGCTAGTATCTTGAAATCGTAAAAGATTCCGTTTGAAGTAGATAAATCCTTCATTATTCGATTCTCTATCAAATTGTGAAATACATACCTATTATGCACGTTTAAAACAAACGAACGTTATATTTTCATCTTCCAACTAATTTCCGCGACATTCGCAATCAATTAATGTTGTTCAAGTGAATGTTATTTGAATTTAACGTGAAATTTACATGATAAAATTTCAAGTGCAATTCACACGAAATTTTGTTGATTTTTTTTAATTATATTTTGACGTGAAATTCACATAATAAAATTTTAAGTGCAATTCACATGAAATTTTGTTGATTTTTTTTTAATTATATTTTGACGTGAAATTCACATGATAAAATTTCAAGATTTTTTTTAATTATATTGTCTAACTTAACAGGTACTTTGGCTGCATTACGACGACAATTAATGATGGGAATTGGTATAGGTAAGTCGAGGATGTTGATTAAGATGGTCGTTTCATGATAATGTGGATTCATTTATTTTCGGGTAACATTTACATTTTGGTAGATATCTAATTTTGTGATTTGCAAAATTATGCATACAGGCCTATATACACTATGTAATTTGTGGAACATTTAAATTCATGGCTCACCTTTACCCACGAGATCAACGAAAATTGATATCCCACAATTAATAATGAAATCACAGTAGTTTCAATACTTAGTAAACTCCTGACTCATCTGTCTTAGCTATGAACTGAATATTTTATTTATAAAGAGGACAAAAAAATGAGGAACGTAAGTTACCAAAGGGACAGTCAAACTCACAAATCTAAAACAAACTGACAACGCCATGGCTAAAAATGAAAAAGACAAACAAAAGCACTAGTACACATGACACAACATAGAAAACTAAAGAATAAACAACACGAACCCAAACGATACCAAAAGGATATTCAATCTCTGACGATGAAAAAGAAATAAAAATGTTATTTAATAAAACGAAAAACGGAGAAAAGACAAATGGCAGTATACAAAACACAACATAAAGATCAAGACTGAGCAACACACACCATTTATAACTGGTGAAAATCTCAGATATACCAGAAGGTTAAGCAGATTGTGTTCCAAATATGGTAATCGTCCAGTTGCTATTGGAACTATATACACTGTGATGTGTCCTATTCGGTGTGTCAAATTTCCCTACTATTCCATGGAGTAAATAAACTCGTCATAGATACCAGGACTAAATTTAGTATTTACGCCAGACGCGCGTTTCGTCTACAAAAGACTCATCAGTGACGCTCGAATCCAAAAAAGTTAAAAAGGCCAAATAAAGTACAAAGTTATAGAGCATTGAGAACCAAAATTCCTAAAAGTTTTGCCAAATACAGTTAAGGTGATCTATGCCTGAGCCTTCTATTTTTTTCATGAAATATGTTTTTTTCCTTGTTTAATCAACTTGACGGAGATGAACAACATTCTAATGTTTTAATAATTCATTTATTTAATAGATACACCAGACCACAAGAAGGGATTTAATCCAGGTATTCTTATCTATATAACACATGTATACATAAAAAACAATGACATGTTGTTTAAATGTAGATATTTACTTATTAACATTCTTTACTAGGTACACTTAAACTTTAAACCTAGAACTATTCAATATAAATAAAAAGATATATTGTGAGCTTTATAAAGTAATCCTTAGAAGTTTTAAAACTAAGGTCCACGTTGGTCAATTATATATATTCTTATGTGATAATTCACTTGACTCGTTTAGAAATTTTTTAACATTAAGTGTTGTAATTTCATAATTAGATTACTTATAAAATGAAGCTGGAATTTGTGTTTTAATACAAAATAAGTCTAGATTATGAAGATATTTTCATGAATAATTCAGTTTTTTTAAATGCCTTTCAAAACATTTACACTCCAATATATATTAAGTCAAAACCCTAGCTCTATTTGGGCTCTTCTTGTCAGAGAAAATAATGCGAACTTTTAAAATCTTTTGTCTTCCAGCTCCAGTAGAACTTCTCCACTATGGTATGTATACGTCTAAATATAGTTGAGAATGGAAATTTGGAATGTGTCAAAGAGACAACAACCCAACCATAGAAAAAACAACAGCGGAAGGTTACCAACAGGTCTTCAATGTAGCGAGAAATTTCCGCACCCGGAGGCGTCCTTCAGCTGGCCCCTAAACAAATATATACTAGTTCAGTGATAATGAACGCCATACTTATTTCCAAATTGTACACAAGAAACTAAAATTAAAATAATACAAGACTAACAAAGGCCAAAGGCTCCTGACTTGGGACAGGCGCAAAAATACGACAGTGTTAAACATGTTTATGAGATCTCAAATCAATATAGTTGTCAAACATGAAAACAACGTGTTATAAATTCATGCGTCTAAAGCGCTTCATTTGGATTAAACTTCATCAGAAAAGCTCCAATCGAATATTTGTAAGGCAATGATGCATGATAACAGAAACTATTGTAAATAAACTCGTCATAGATACCAGGACTAAATTTGGTATATCACAAGACGCGCGTTTCGTCTACAAAAGACTCACCAGTGACACTAGAATTCAAAAAAAGGTAAAAAGGCTAAATAAAGTACGAAGTTGAAGAGCATTGAGAATCAAAATTCCTAAAAGTTTGCCAAAAACAGCTTAAGTTATCTATGCCTTAGGTAGAAAAGTATTTCAAAAAATTCAAAAATTTGTAAACAGTTAATTTATAAATATAGCCATATCAATGACAATTCATGTCAGCACAAAATATGCTGACTACTGGGCTTGTGATAACCTCCATCAGCAGTGGCATCGACCCAGTGGTTGTAAATAAACTCATCATAGATACCAGGACTAAATTAAGTATATACGTCAGAGGCGCGTTTCGTCTACAAAATAAAATTGAGAATGGAAATGGGGAATGTGTCAAAGAGACAACAACCCGACCATATAAAAAAAAACAGCAGAAGGTCACCAACAGGTCTTCAATGCAGCGAGAAATTCCCGCACCTGGAGGCGTCCTTTAGCTGGCTCCTAAACAAATATATACTAGTTCAGTGATAATGAACGCCATACAAATTTCCAAATTGTACACAAGAAACTAAAATTAAAATAATACAAGGCTAACAAAGGCCAGAGGCTCCTGACTTGTGACAGGCGCAAAAATGCGGCTGGGTTAAACATGTTTATGAGATCTCAACCCTCCCCCTATACTTCTAGCCAATGTAGAAAAGTAAATGCATAACAATACGCACATTTAAAATTCAATTCAAGAGAAGTCCGAGTCTAATGTTAAAGACTCATCAGTGACGCTCGAATCCGAGATATCTGCATGTTCATGCATATCAATTGGATTTTATTTTAGTAGTGTACCGCTGTTCAAAAGACAACAGTAGTGAACCGCTGTTCAACAAACAACAGTAGTGTACCGCTGTTCAAAAGACAACAGTAGTGTACCGCTGTTCAAAAGACAACAGTAGTGTACCGCTGTTCAAAAGACAACAGTAGTGTACCGCTGTTCCAAAGACAAACATTCGATGTCCACTTTGTACATTTCAAATCAAGGACATTGCCTATGTAGCAAATCATAATTTCATAGTTAAAAACCACAAACTTTTTCACAGATGTCAAACTGGGATACCCTTTACATTTTATTGTTGATAATCAATGTAGCTATGTTTTCTAGTGATACGAGTAATTATACTTTTCTTATATAATAGGATGTCCACATGAACTACCTGTCCAGCAATGCGTTGTAAATCCATGCCCAATAAGATGTAAAAGATTCCCAATGGCAAAATGCTAGTAAGTAAAAGATTCCCAATGGCCAAATTTTAGTAAGTAAAAGATTCCCAATGGTCAAAATGCTAGTAAGTAAAAGATTCCCAATGGCCAAATGTAAGTAAGTAAAAGATTCCCAATGGCCAAATGTTAGTAAGTAAAAGATTTCCAATGGCAAAATGCTAGTAAGTAAACGATTCCCAATGGCAAAATGCTAGTAGGTAAAAGATTCCCAATGGCAAAATGCTAGTAGGTAAAAGATTCCCAATGGCCAAATGCTAGTAAGTAAAAGATTCTCAATGACCAAATGCTAGTAAGTAAAAGATTCCCAATGGCCAAATGCTAGTAAGTAAAAGATTCCCAATGGCAAAATGCTAGTAAGTAAAAGATTCCCAATGGCCAAATGCTAGTAAGTAAAAGATTCCCAATGGCCAAATGCTAGTAAGTAAAAGATTCCCAATGGCAAAATGCTAGTAAGTAAAAGATTCCCAATGGCCAAATGCTAGTAAGTAAAAGATTTCCAATGGCAAAATGCTAGTAAGTAAAAGATTCCCAATGGCAAAATGATAGTAGGTAAAAGATTCCCAATGGCAAAATGCTAGTAGGTAAAAGATTCCCAATGGCCAAATGCTAGTAAGTAAAAGATTCTCAATGACCAAATGCTAGTAAGTAAAAGATTCCCAATGGTAAAATGATAGTAAGTAAAAGATTCCCAATGGCCAATTGCTAGTAAGTAAAAGATTCCCAATGGCCAAATGCTAGTAAGTAAAAGATTCCCAATGGCCAAATGCTAGAAAGTAAAAGATTCCCAATGGCAAAATGCTAGTAAGTAAAAGATTCCCAATGGCCAAATGCTAGTAAGTAAAAGATTCCCAATGGCCAAATGTTAGTAAGTAAAAGATTCCCAATGATAAAATGCTAGTAAGTAAAAGATTCCCAATGGTCAAATGTTAGTAAGTAAAAGATTTCCAATGGCAAAATGCTAGTAAGTAAAAGATTCCCAATGGCCAAATGTTAGTAAGTAAAAGATTCCCAATGATAAAATGCTAGTAAGTAAAAGATTCCCAATGGTCAAATGTTAGTAAGTAAAAGATTTCCAATGGCAAAATGCTAGTAAGTAAAAGATTCCCAATGACAAAATGCTAGTAGGTAAAAGATTCCCAATGGCAAAATGCTAGTAGGTAAAAGATTCCCAATGACCAAATGCTAGTAAGTAAAAGATTCCCAATGGCCAAATGCTAGTAAGTAGAAGATTTCCAATGGCAAAATGCTAGTAAGTAAAAGATTCCCAATGACAAAATGCTAGTAGGTAAAAGATTCCCAATGACCAAATGCTAGTAAGTAAAAGATTCCCAATGGCCAAATGCTAGTAAGTAAAAGATTTCCAATGGCAAAATGCTAGTAAGTAAAAGATTCCCAATGGCAAAATGCTAGTAAGTAAAAGATTCCCAATGGCAAAATGCTAGTAAGTAAAAGATTCCCAATGACAATGAGTAAAAGATTCCCAATGATCAAATGCTAGTAAGTAAAAGGTTCCCAATGGCCAAATGCTAGGAAGTAAAAGATTCCAAATGGCCAAATGCTAGTAAGTAAAAGATTCCCAATGGTCAGATGTTAGTAAGTAAAAGATTCCCAATGGTCAAATGCTAGTAAGTAAAAGATTCCAATGGCCAAATGCTAGTAAGTAAAAGATTCCCAATGGCCAAATGCTAGTAAGTAAAAGATTCCCAATGGCCAAATGTTAGTAAGTAAAAGATTCCCAATGACAATATGCTAGTAAGTAAAAGATTCCCAATGGCCAAATGCTAGTCAGTAAAAAATTCCCAATGGCCAAATGCTAGTAAGTAAAAGATTCCCAATGGCCAAATGCTAGTAAGTAAAAGATTCCCAATGGCCAAATGCTAGTAAGTAAAAGATTCCCAATGGCAAAATGCTAGTAGGTAAAAGATTCCCAATGGCAAAATGATAGTATGTAAAAGATACCCAATGGCAAAATGCTAGTAAGTAAATAAACTCATCATAGATACCAGGACTAAATTTTGTATATACGCCAGACGCGCGTTTCGTCTACAAAAGACTCATCAGTGACGGTCGAGTCCAAAAAAGATAAATAGGCCAAATAAAGTACGAAGTTGAAGAGCATTGAGGACCAAAATTCCTAAAAGTGTTGCCAAAAACGGCTAAGGTAATCTATGCTAAAAGATTACCAATGGTCAAATGCTAGTAAGTAAAAGATTGCTAATGGCCAAATGCTAGTAAAAAGTAAAATCACAAAATTACCGAACTCAGAGGAAAATCAATAAGTCCATAATCACATGGCAAAATCAAATAACAAAACGCATCAAAAACGAATAGACAAGAACTGTCATATTCATGACTTGATTCCCAATGGCAAAATGCTAGTTGATAAAATAATGAAAGGACGATGCAATGTACCGAATGTTCACAAAGGTATCATGATTGATGGTAATACCAAGTTTTCATAAAGATAAAATTGAGAATGGAAACGGGGAATGTATCAAAGAGACAACAACCCGACCATAGCAAAAAAAATAACAGCAGCAGAAGTTCACCAACAGGTCTTAAATGTTGCGAGAAATTCCCGCACCCAGAGGCGTCCTTCAGCTGGCCCCTGAACAAATATATACTGGTTCAGTGATAATGAACGCCTATTTTATAGCATACATTATGATCAGTATAGATATACTTAAGGAAGTTCGCAACTCAGTTTTAAAATAAATAGCTTTTTATAAAACTAGTATATAATGATAGGGGATTAATTAAGGAATCAAAAACGCCAAAACTATATAGAGGTCAATGTGCTTGTTTTCGAGATATTAGCGTTTGAAATTTTGGCGGGAAAATGTTCTCTCTTGACTTTTCGTAGCTATATCATGACAAGTTTAAGTTCTCAAAAACTATTTTAAAAAAAATAGAATTTATAAGACTTTTACAAATGGCTTATAATTTAACATGCAAAAGATTTATAAAAAGAAAAATTGGGGATAATGGGCAAAATTGTTGAAGGCATTTAAATTGATATAACCAGAGGATCCCGAAAATCTAACATAATTTCCAAAACATGACAAGCAAACAACCTTACAATGTATTTTGTATATTTTTGTTTCGCATGGTTGGTGAACAGATATGACATACATGTATTTTATTTCTGTATTGTTTATTTTCCAGCACAAATGCTTGCGGAGGCTGTGCACCAGAATGGATACAGAATGGCATGAAAATTATTGACTGTGATTAAAGTATGAGTCCTATATAAAAAGTATGTTAGTTTAAACATATTAATTTATAGTGGATGGGGAAACAAGTTTTTGTAACTTATATTAATCCCTTTCCACTTTGCGGGTGCGAGTGCTGCCTTGTAGCGGCATTAGCCTACTCTTTTTCGAAATCTACAAGGGTGTCTTTAACCTGCAAGAGATATGGCTGTCTCTTAACACGGGTAAGCCATGTATCGTCCCCTTCCGACGGACTATTATCGTTTCCTTAAGACCATACTCGCAAATTGTGTCAAGGGAGAGCCGAAAATGAGTTCCTGAAATTTTCATCCCGAACGGGAATCGAACCAGGAACCTTTGTGTTAGTAGTCCGATGCACTAACCACTACACCACAGCTCTCTTATAAATGTTGTGGAACTTTATTTGCTGATTCTGAGTATATAATCCTGCAATTGAAGATTTCAAGAGAGATACCAAGGATATTATTAAAACATTGCTTTTCTAAATTTTTCCATTACTACAGTTTAACCCATAGAGATTAACCACGAAAAGACATAAAACACCGTGGAAACTAAATATTGAGTTACACAAACAAACAAATATAGTATGTAGCTTCCGAAGGGCAAGCAACCAAATCATTGTGGCGTCCGTAAAACTTTTGAAAAAAAAATATATCAACTTAAAGTTACTTCTTAAAGAAGATTCACCGTATACCGCCATCTTGGATTGTACAATATCAGTAAACAATCGGTCTACTTCTTTTTCTAATCTTTAAATTTTGGAGATAGATTTGTAATTTTTACTATCTTATTTCAGATGATTTTGACTGTCAGTGCGGAATGGTGGACACAAAAAAACAATTAAAGTGCGAATGTTTTGTTTGTTCAGTCTCCAGACTGTGTCATGTAGTTGTGTTTAAACAACTATCCACGTTTTGTTACCCGATGAAATATTTTATTATATTTTGTATCCAAAAACAATAGAGAAATTATAATGTTTTACAGTATCTTTAACATGTTTGATATGCAACAGTATGCTTCTGACTTTCTAATCATTCAAAATCAATACGAGAAATATGAAATTAAAACCACTGGATCTTTCTTCTTTATTTCTATCCAATGTTTGAATATATTATTAATATATTTATATATTTTCTATATTTCATACTGGGGAGATTATGTAATTCACTCAAGGCGTATATATGTACATAAACATGTATTTCTTTAACGGTTTGTTATGTTATTCATTTATTACTACTATGGGCCAAGTGGTCTAAGTAGTTCTACTACTGTTATTATCAGGTGGTTTTCTCCTGGTACTCCGGCTTCCAATACAACCTGACCGCCACGACATAGCCCAAAATGAGCGCTTAAAAGTGGCGTTATAATGTTTAACTTGACCTATAACGGTTTACTTTTATATATTGTTATTTGGATGGAGAGTTGTGTCATTGGCACTCATACCACATCTACCTATATCTAACTAAACACCAACAATCAATCAATCATGTCTTACTACCAGTCTTTTAATTGATTGTCATTTGACCTGTTTAACTTTTTTGGATTCGAGCGTCACTTATGAGTCTTTTGTAGACGAAACGGGCGTCGGGCGTATATAATTTTTTTTAGTACTGGTATCTATGATGAGTTTGTTGTATTCACAACAGTAACAAGTATTCTAGAATAAATTGAAATCGACAATTTTTAGATTATAAATTATTTTAGATTCAGTCTAATTAGTGCTTTCTTTTTCTTTTTATTCTGTGGTGTTACACCACTCTCTCAAAACATTATCACTCCGTGCTCCGGAAGGGTTAACAATCATGCTTCACACGTGATCTTAATCGTGTTACTCCTATAAAATACAAGTATCATGCAATAACGGATTGGCATTTGACATTAACAAACCATCGGATATAGAAGTTTGTAATACACAATTTTATGAAATGCAAATCCCATGCCAAAACAATATTCAAATTTGCAGTTTTTGATAAAGGTGTACACTAGACCCATAAATCGTAATATGACCAGCAAAAGAAAAACACAAAATGTCAGACAGCAACCAACGAGCATAATTTCTAAAAAAAAAATCTATTTGAAAGCGGAATCATCAAGTCGTTTCAAACCATTGCTCGATTTCGGTCTGACGACATCCGCCAAAAAAAATAACGACGAAAGATTCAGATTGAATTCTTTTGCTGGTCATAAATCCGATCGTTAGTTTTCTCTTTTGTATTGGTTTCGAAATCCCTTTGTCACCTCTGGTAACTGTTTAGGAATGGATTGTTTTCAGTGTTTTAATTTGTATGGTTACTTGATTTCTCTGTTCTCAGTGTTAAAGTTTGTAAAGTTAGTTGCTAACTTTTCTTTCCAATGTTAGTGTTTGTATGGTTAGTTGCTTACTGTGTTCTCAATGTTAAAGTTTGATTAGTTAGTTGCTAACTCTGTTTCTCGATGTGAAAGTTTGTATAGTTAGTTGCTTACTCTTCTTCCCAGTGTTAAAGTTTTGTATAGTTAGTATCAAACGGAACGCGACACATACTTACAGTACCACAGGGATGGGGATAGATACTTATAGTATCAAAAAGAACACGACAAATACTTACAGTATAACAGGGAAGGTGTTGATACTTAAAGTATCAAAGGGAACGCAACACCTACTTACAGTACCACAGAGAAGGGGATAGATACATATAGTATCAAAAGAAATGCAACACATACTTACAGTTTCACAGATAAGGTGTTGATACTTAAAGTATCAAAGGTAACGCAACACCTACTTACAGAACCACAAAGAAGGAGATAGATACATATTCTGTTTAAAGGAACGCGACACATACTTACAGTTTCACAGGGAAGGGAATAGATACTTCTAGTGTCAAAAGGAACGCGAAACCTACTCACAGTACCACAGAGAAGGGGATAGATACATATAGTATCAAGGGGAAAACGACACATTCTTACAGTACCTCAGAGAAGGGGATAGATACATATAGTATCAAAAGGAACGCGACACATACTTACAGTACCACCGGGAAGGGGATAGATACTTATATTATCAAATGGAACACGACACATACTTACAGTATCACAGGGAAGGGGATAGATACTTCTAGTGTCAAAAGGAACGCGAAACCTACTTACAGTACCACAGAGAAGGGGATAGATACTTATAGTATCAAGGGGAAAACGACACATACTTACAGTACCACAGAGAAGGGGATAGATACGTAAAGTATCTAAGGGAATGCAACATATACGTACAGTACCACTTGGAAGGGGATAGATACATATAGTATCAAAAGGAACGCGACACATACTTACAGTACCACAGAGAAGGGGATAGAAACATATAGTATCAAAAGGAACGCGACACATACTTACAGTATCACAGGGAAGGTTTTGATACTTCAAGTATCAAAGGGAACGCAACACATACTTACAGTACAACAGGGAAGGGGATAGATACTTAGAGTATCAAAGGAAATGCAACACATACTTACAGTAGAACAGGGAAGGGAACGTGACACATACTAACAGTACCACAGGGAAAGGGATAGATACTTATAGTATCACAAAGAACGCTGCACATACGTACAGTACGACAGGGAAGGGAATAGATACTTAAAGTATCTAAAGACACGCGACACATACTTACAGTACCACAAGGAAGGGGGTAGATACTCATGGTATCAAAAATAAAGCGACTTATACTTATAGAATCAGAGGGAAGGCAATAGATACTAATAACATCAAAAGGAAACGCGTTACATACTTACAGTAACAGTGAAGGGGATAGATACTTATAGTATCAAAGGGAACGCGACACATTCTTTATACAGTATCATAGGGAAGGGGATAGATACTTATAGTATCAAAGGAAACGCGGCATATACTAACAGTACGACAGGGAAGGGGAAAGATACTTATAGTATCGAAAAGAACGCGGCAAATACTTACAGTACGATAGGGAAGGAGAAAGATAATTAAAGTATTTAAAAATACGCGACACATACTAACAGTATCACAGGGAAGGGGGTAGACACTTATAGTATCAAAGAAAATACGACTCATACTAAAAGAAACAGTGAAGGGATAGATACTTATAGTATCAAAGGGAACGCAACCCATACTTATAGTACCACAGAGAAGGCGATACATACTTATAGTATCATCAGGAAACGCGACACATTCTTACAGTACCACAGGGAAGGGGAAAGATACCTATAACATCAAAAAGAAATGCGACACATACTTACATTAACAGTGAAGGGGATAGAATCTTATAGTATCAAAGGTAACGCGACACATACTTACAGTACCACAGGGAAGGGGACTTATAGTATCAAAGGGAAGGCGACACATTCTTACAGTACCACAGGAAAGGGGATAGATACTTAAATGATCAAAGGGAACGCGACACATACTTACAGTACCACAGGAAAGGGAATATATACATATCGTATTAAAGGGAACGCAACACATACTTACAGTAACAGTTAAGGGGATGGATATGCTAGTATCAAAAGAAACGCGACACATACTTACAGTACCACAGGAAAGGGGATATATACTTATATACATATAACATCAAAAGGAAAAGCGTCACATACTTACAGTAACAGTGAAGGGGATAGATACTTATAGTATCAAACGGAACGCGACACATACTTACAGTACCACAGGGAAATGGATAGATACTTATAGTATCAAAGGGAACGCGACATACACTTACAGTACCACAGGGAGAGGGATATATACTTAGAGTATCAAAGGGAACGCAACTTGCACATACTTACAGTTCCACACGGAAGGGGATAGATACTTATAGTATCAAAGGGAACGCGACACATACTTACAGAAGTACAGGGAAGAGAATAGATACTTAGAGTATCAAAGGGAACGTGACACATACTAACAGTACCACAGGGAAAGGGATAGATACTTATAGTATCGCAAAGAACGCTGCACATACGTACAGTACGACAGGGAAGGGAATAGATACTTAAAGTATCTAAAGACACGCGACACATACTTACAGTACCACAAGGAAGGGGGTAGATACTCATGGTATCAAAAGTAAAGCGACTTATACTTATAGAATCAGAGGGAAGGGAATAGATACTAATAACATCAAAAGGGAACGCGTTACATACTAACAGTAACAGTGAAGGGGATAGATACTTATAGTATCAAAGGGAACGCGACACATACTTACAGTATCACAGGGAAGGGGACAGATACTTATAATATCAAAGGAAACGCGGCATATACTGACAGTACGACAGGGAAGGGGAAAGATACTTATAGTATCGAAAAGAACGCGGCAAATACTTACAGTACGATAGGGAAGGAGATAGATACTTATAGTTAATTAAGATACGCGACACATTCTAACAGTACCACAGAGAAGGGGGTAGATACTTATAGTATCAAAGAAAATACGACTCATACTCAAAGAAACAGTGAAGGGATAGATACTTATAGTATCAAAGGGAAAGCAACCCATACTTATAGTACCAAAGGGAAGAGGATACATACTTATAGTATCATCAGGAAACAAGACACATTCTTACAGTACCACAGGGAAGGGGATAGATACTTATAGTATTAAAGGGAACGCGACACATGATACTTACAGTGACGCAGGGAAGGGGATGGATACTTATAGAATCAAAGGGAACGCGACACATACTTACAGTACCACAGGGGAGGGAAAAGATACATATAGTACCAAGGGGAATGCGACATATACATACAGTACCACAGAGAACGGGATAGATGCATATAGTACCAAAGGGAACGCGACACATACTTACAGTACCACAGGGAAGGGAATAGACACTTATAGTGTCGAAGGGAAGATGACACATACATACAGTACCACAGGGAAGGGGAAAGATACTAATAGTATCAAAGGGAATGCGACATATACATACAGTACCACAGGGAAGGGGATAGATACTAATAGTATCAAAGGGAATGCGACATATACATACAGTACCACAGGGAAGGGGAAAGATACTAATAGTATCAAAGGGAATGCGACATATACATACAGTACCACAGAGAAGGGGATAGATACATATAGTACCAAAGGGAACGCGACATATACTTACAGTACCACAGGGAAGGAAATAGATACTTATAGTATCATTAGGGAATGCAACATATACATACAGTATCACAGGGAACGGGATAGATACATATAGTACCAAAGGGAACGCGACATATACATACAGTATCACAGGGAACGGGATAGATACATATAGTATCAAAGGGAATGCGACATATACATACAGTACCACAGAGAAGGGGATAGATACGTATAGTATCAAAGGGAACTCGACATATACTGACAGTACCACAGAGAAGCGGATGGATACATTTAGTACCAAAGGGAACCGACATATACTTACAGTACCACAGGGAAGGGAATAGATACATATGGTACCAAAGGGAACGCGAAATAAGCTTACAGTACCACAGAGAAAGGGATTGATACATATAGTACCAAAGGGAACGCGAAATATACTTACAATACCACAGGGAAGGGGATAGATACGTATAGTACCAAAGGGAACGCGACATATACTTACAGTACCACAGAGAAGGGGATAGATACATATAGTATCAAAGGGAACGCAACATATACTGACCGTACCACAGAGAAGGGGATAGATACATTTAGTACCAAAGGAAACGCGACATATACTGACAGTACCACAGAGAAGGGGATAGATACATAAAGTACCAAAGGGAACGCGACATATACTTACAGTACCACAGGGAAGGCTATAGACACATAAAGTATCAAAGGGAACGCGAGATATACTTAAAGTTCCACAGAGAAGGGGATAGATACATATAGTACCAAAGGGAACGCGACATATACTTACAGTACCACAAAGAAGGGAATAGATACATATAGTACCAAAGGGAACGCGATATATACTTACAGTACCACAGAAAAGGGGATAGATACATATAGTACCAAAGGGAACGTGACATATACTTACAGTACCACAGAGAAGGGGATACAAACATATAGTACCAAAGGGAACGCGACATATACTTACAGTACCACAGGGAAGGGTATAGATAGCTATAGTATCAAAGGGAACGCGACATATACTTACAGTACTACAGGGAAGGCTATAGACACATAAAGTATCAAAGGGAACGCGAGATATACTTAAAGTTCCACAGAGAAGGGGATAGATACATATAGTACCAAAGGGAACGCGACATATACTTACAGTACCACAAAGAAGGGAATAGATACATATAGTACCAAAGGGAACGCGATATATACTTACAGTACCACAGAAAAGGGGATAGATACATATAGTACCAAAGGGAACGTGACATATACTTACAGTACCACAGAGAAGGGGATACAAACATATAGTACCAAAGGGAACGCGACATATACTTACAGTACCACAGGGAAGGGTATAGATAGCTATAATATCAAAGGGAACGCGACATATCATTACAGTACCACAGGGAAGGGGATAGATACATATAGTACCAAAGGGAACGCGACATATACTTACAGTACCACAGGGAAGGCTATAGACATATACTTACAGTACCACTGAGAAGGGGATAGATACATTTAGTACCAAAGGAAACGCGACATATACTGACAGTACCGCGAAGAAGGCGATAGATACATATAGTACCAAAGGGAACGCGACATATTTACAGTGCCACAGGGAAGGGGATAGATACGTATAGTACCAAAGGGAACGCGACATATACTTACAGTACCACAGAGAAGGGGATAGATACATATAGCATCAAAGGGAACGCAACATATACTGACAGTACCACAGAGAAGGGGATAGATACATAAAGTACCAAAGGGAACGCGACATATACTTACAGTACCACAAAGAAGGGAATAGATACATATAGTACCAAAGGGAACGCGATATATACTTACAGTACCACAGAAAAGGGGATAGATACATATAGTACCAAAGGGAACGTGACATATACTTACAGTACCACAGAGAAGGGGATACAAACATATAGTACCAAAGGGAACGCGACATATACTTACAGTACCACAGGGAAGGGTATAGATAGCTATAGTATCAAAGGGAACGCGACATATACTTACAGTACCACAGGGAAGGGGATAGATACATATAGTACCAAAGGGAACGCGACATATACTTACATTACCACAGGAAAGGGATAGATACATATAGTACCAAAGGGAACGCGAAATATACTTACAGTACCACAGAGAAGGGAATAAATACATATAGTACCAAAGGGAACGCGATATATACTTACAGTACCACAGAGAAGGGGATAGATACATATAGTACCAAAGGGAACGCGACATATACTTGCAGTATCACAGGGAAGGGGATAGATACATATAGTACCAAAGGGAACGCGACATATACTTACAGTACCACAGAGAAGGGGATAGATACATATAGTACCAAAGGGAACGCGACATATACTTACAGTACCACAGAGAAGGGAATAGATACATATAGGAACAGAGGGAACGCGACATATACTTACAGTACCACAGAGAAGGGGATAGATACATATAGTACCAAAGAGAACACGACTTATACTAACAGTACCACAGGGAAGGGTATAGATACATATAGTTTCAAAGGGAACACGACATATACTTACAGTACCACAGAGAAGGGGATAGATACATATATTATCAAAGGGAATGCGATATATACTTACAGTACCACAGAGAAGGGAATAGATAAATATAGTACCACAGGGAACGCGATATATAATTACAGTACCACCGAGAAGGGGATAGATACATATAGTACCAAAGGGAACGCGACATATACTTACAGTATCACAGAGAAGGGGATAGATACGTATAGTATCAAAGGGAACGCGACATATACTGACAGTACCACAGAGAAGGGGATAGATACATTTAGTACCAAAGGGTACGCGACTTATACTTACAGTACCACAGGGAAGGGGATAGATACATATAGTATCAAAAGGAACGCGACATATACGTACAGTATCACAGGGAAGGGGATAGATACATATGGTACCAAAGGGAACGCGACATATACTTACAGTACCACAGAGAAGGGGATAGATACATTTAGTACCAAAGGAAACGCGACATATACTGACAGTACCGCGAAGAAGGCGATAGATACATATAGTACTAAAGGGAACGCGACATATTTACAGTGCCACAGGGAAGGGGATAGATACGTATAGTACCAAAGGGAACGCGACATATACTTACAGTACCACAGAGAAGGGGAT
The DNA here is from genome assembly GCF_036588685.1 of Mytilus trossulus. Lineage (NCBI taxonomy): Eukaryota > Metazoa > Mollusca > Bivalvia > Mytilida > Mytilidae > Mytilus > Mytilus trossulus. Next base: position 79,985,886 of record NC_086377.1, read on the forward strand.
AGATACATATAGCATCAAAGGGAACGCAACATATACTGACAGTACCAAAGAGAAGGGGATAGATACATTTAGTACCAAAGGAAACGCGACATATACTGACATTACCACAGAGAAGGGGATAGATACATAAAGTACCAAAGGGAACGCGACATATACTTACAGTACCACAGGGAAGGCTATAGACACATAAAGTATCAAAGGGAACGCGAGATATACTTAAAGTTCCACAGAGAAGGGGATAGATACATATAGTACCAAAGGAAACGCGACATATACTTACAGTACCACAAAGAAGGGAATAGATACATATAGTACCAAAGGGAACGCGATATATACTTACAGTACCACAGAAAAGGGGATAGATACATATAGTACCAAAGGGAACGTGACATATACTTACAGTACCACAGAGAAGGGATACAAACATATAGTACCAAAGGGAACGCGACATATACTTACAGTACCACAGGGAAGGGTATAGATAGCTATAGTATCAAAGGGAACGCGATATATAATTACAGTACCACAGGGAAGGGGATAGATACATATAGTACCAAAGGGAACGCGACATATACTTACATTACCACAGGAAAGGGATAGATACATATAGTACCAAAGGGAACGCGAAATATACTTACAGTACCACAGAGAAGGGAATAAATACATATAGTACCAAAGGGAACGCGATATATACTTACAGTACCACAGAGAAGGGGATAGATACATATAGTACCAAAGGGAACGCGACATATACTTGCAGTATCACAGGGAAGGGAGTAGATACATATAGTACCAAAGGGAACGCGACATATACTTACAGTACCACAGAGAAGGGGATAGATACATATAGTACCAAAGGGAACGCGACATATACTTACAGAACCACAGAGAAGGGAATAGATACATATAGGAACAGAGGGAACGCGACATATACTTACAGTACCACAGAGAAGGGGATAGATACATATAGTACCAAAGAGAACACGACTTATACTAACAGTACCACAGGGAAGGGTATAGATACATATAGTTTCAAAGGGAACACGACATATACTTACAGTACCACAGAGAAGGGGATAGATACATATATTATCAAAGGGAACGCGACATATACTTACAGTACCACAGAGAAGGGAATAGATAAATATAGTACCACAGGGAACGCGATATATACTTACAGTACCACAGAAAAGGGGATAGATACATATAGTACCAAAGGGAACGCGACATATACTTACAGTATCACAGAGAAGGGGATAGATACGTATAGTATCAAAGGGAACGCGACATATACTGACAGTACCACAGAGAAGGGGATAGATACATTTAGTACCAAAGGGTACGCGACTTATACTTACAGTACCACAGGGAAGGGGATAGATACATATAGTATCAAAGGGAACGCGACATATACGTACAGTATCACAGGGAAGGGGATAGATACATATGGTACCAAAGGGAACGCGACATATACTTACAGTACCACTGAGAAGGGGATAGATACATTTAGTACCAAAGGAAACGCGACATATACTGACAGTACCGCGAAGAAGGCGATAGATACATATAGTACCAAAGGGAACGCGACATATTTACAGTGCCACAGGGAAGGGGATAGATACGTATAGTACCAAAGGGAACGCGACATATACTTACAGTACCACAGAGAAGGGGATAGATACATATAGCATCAAAGGGAACGCAACATATACTGACAGTACCAAAGAGAAGGGGATAGATACATTTAGTACCAAAGGAAACGCGACATATACTGACAGTACCACAGAAAAGGGGATAGATACATATAGTACCAAAGGGAACGCGACATATACATACAGTACAACAAAGAAGGGGATAGAGACATATAGTACCAAAGGGAACGCGATATATACTTACAGTACCACAGAGAAGGGGATAGATACATATAGTACCAAAGAGAACGCGACATACACTAACAGAACCACAGGGAAGGGGAAAGATACTTCTAGTATGAAAGGGAATGCGACATATACATATAGTACAAAAGGGAACGCGACATATACTTACAGTACCAGAGGGAAGGGAATAGATACGTATAGTATTAAAGGGAATGCTACATATACATACAGTACCACAGGGAAGGGGAAAGATACGTAGAGTATCAAAGGGAACGCGACATATACTTACAGTACCACAGGGAAGGGATAGATACGTATAGTATCAAAGGGAACGCGATATATACTTACAGTACCACAGGGAAGGGGAAAGATACGTATAGTATCAAAGGAAACGACATATACTTACGGTACCACAGAGAAGGGGATAGATACGTATAGTATCAAAGGGAACGCGACATATACTTACAGTACCACAGAGAAGGGGATAGATACATATAATATCAAAGGGAACGCGACATATACTAACAGTACCACAGGGAAGGGGATAGATACGTATAGTATCAAAGGGAACGCGATATATACTTACAGTACCACAGGGAAGGGGATAGATACGTATAGTATCAAAGGAAACGACATATACTTACGGTACCACAGAGAAGGGGATAGATACGTATAGTATCAAAGGGAACGCGACATATACTTACAGTACCACAGAGAAGGGAATAGATACGTATAGTATCAAAGGGAATGCGATATATACTTACAGTACTACAGGGAAGGGGATAGATACGTATAGTAACAAAGGGAACGCGACATATACTTACAGTACTACAGGGAAGGGGATATATACGTTTAGTATCAAAGGGAACGCGATATATACTTACAGTACCACAGGGAAGGGGATAGATACGTAAAGTATCAAAAGGAACGCGATACATACTTACAGTACCTCAGGGAAGGGGATAGATACGTATAGTATCAAAGGGAACGCGATAAATACTTACAGTACCACAGAAAAGGGGATAGATACGTATAGTATTAAAGGGAACGCGACATATACTTACAGTACCACAGAGAAGGGGATAGATACGTATAGTATCAAAGGGAACGCGACATATACTTACAATACCACAGGGAAGGGGATATATACTTACAGTACCACAGAGAAGGGGATAGATACGTATAGTATCAAAGGGAACGCCGCTATATACTTACATTACCAAAGAGAAGGGGATAGATACGTATAGTATCAAAGGGAACGCGATATATACTTACAGTACCACAGGGAAGGGGATAGATACGTATAGTATCAAAGGGAACGCGATATATACTTACAGTACCACAGGGAAGGGGAAAGATACGTATAGTATCAAAGGGAACGCGGAATATTCTTACAGTACCACAGAGAAGGGGATAGATACTAAAGTATCAAAGGGAACGCGACATATACTTACAGTACCACAGAGAAGGGGATAGATACGTATAGTATCAAAGGGAACGCGACATATACTTACAGTACCACAGAGAAGGGGATAGATATATATAGTATCAAAGGGAACGCGACATATACTTACAGTACCACAGGGAAGGGAATAGATACGTATAGTATCAAAGGGAACGCGATATATACTTACAGTACCACAGAGAAGGGGATAGATACGTATAGTATCAAAGGGAACGCGACATATACTTGCAGTACCACAGAGAAGGGGATAGATACGTATGGTATCAAAGAGAACGCGATATATACTTACAGTACCACACAGAAGGGGATAGATACGTATAGTATCAAAGAGAACGCGATATATACTAACAGTACCACAGGGAAGGGGATAGATACATATAGTATCAAAAGGAACGCGAAATATACTTACAGTACCACAGAGAAGGGAATAGATACATATAGTATCAAAGGGAACGCGACATATACTCACAGTACCACAGGGAAGGGGATAGATACGTATTGTATCAAAGGGAACGCGACATATACTTACAGTACCACAGGGAAGGGGATAGATACGTATAGTATCAAAGGGAACGCGATATATACTAACAGTACCACAGGGAAGGGAATATATACGTATAGTATCAAAGGGAACGCGACATATACTTACAGTACCACAGAAAAGGGGATAGATACGTATAGTATCAAAGGGAACGTGACATATACTTACAGTACCACAGAGTAGGGGATAGATACATATAGTATCAAAGGGAACGCGACATATACTCACAGTACCACAGGGAAGGGGATAGATACGTATAGTATCAAAGGGAACGCGACATATACTTACAGTACAACGGGGAAGGGGATAGATACGTATAGTATCAAAGGGAACGCGATATATACTTACAGTACCACAGGGAAGGGGATAGATACGTATAGTATCAAAGGGAAACGACATATACTTACAGTACCACAAAGAAGGGGATGGATACGTATAGTATCAAAGGGAACGCGATATATACTTACAGTACCACAAAGGGGATAGATACGTATAGTATCAAAGGGAACGCGACATATACTTACAGTACCACAGGGAAGGGGATATATACTTAAAGTACCACAGGGAAGGAGATAGATACGTATAGTATCAAAGGGAACGCGATATATACTTACAGTACCACAGGGAAGGGGATAGATACGTATAGAATCAAAGGGAACGCGATATATACTTACAGTACCACAGGGAAGGGGATAGATACGTATGGTATCAAAGAGAACGCGATATATACTTACAGTACCACAGAGAAGGGGATAGATACTTAAAGTATCAAAGAGAACGCGATATATACTTACAGTACAACACAGAAGGGGATAGATACGTATAGTATCAAAGGGAACGCGATATATACTTACAGTACCACAGAGAAGGGAATAGATACATATAGTATCAAAGGGAACGCGACATATACTCACAGTACCACAGGGAAGGGGATGGATACGTATTGTATCAAAGGGAACGCGACATATACTTACAGTACCACAGGGAAGGGGATAGATACGTATAGTATCAAAGGGAACGCGATATATACTTACAGTACCACAGGGAAGGGAATATATACGCATAGTATCAAAGGGAACGCGACATATACTTACAGTACCACAGAAAAGGGGATAGATACGTATAGTATCAAAGGGAACGTGACATATACTTACAGTACCACAGAGAAGGGGATAGATACATATAGTATCAAAGGGAACGCGACATATATTCACAGTACCACAGGGAAGGGGATAGATACGTATAGTATCAAAGGGAACGCGACATATACTTACAGTACCACGGGGAAGGGGATAGATACGTATAGTATCAAAGGGAACGCGATATATACTTACAGTACCACAGGGAAGGGGATAGATACGTATAGTATCAAAGGGAACGCGATATATACTTACAGTACCACAGGGAAGGGGATAGATACGTATAGTATCAAAGGGAAACGACATATACTTACGGTACCACAGAGAAGGGGATAGATACGTATAGTATCAAAGGGAACGCGATATATACTTACAGTACCACAGAGAAGGGGATAGATACGTAAAGTATCAAAGGGAACGCGACATATACTTACAGTACCACAGAGAAGGGGATAGATACATATAGTATCAAAGGGAACGCGACATATACTTACAGTACCACAGGTAAGGGGATATATACTTAAAGTACCACAGGGAAGGGGATAGATACGTATAGTATCAAAGGGAACGCGACATATACTTACAGTACCTCAGAAAAGGGAATAGATACGTATAGTACCAAAGGGAACGCGACATATACTCACAGTACCACAGGGAAGGGGATAGATACGTATTGTATCAAAGGGAACGCGACATATACTTACAGTACCACAGGGAAGGGGATAGATACGTATAGTATCAAAGGGAACGCGATATATACTTACAGTACCACAGGGAAGGGAATAGATACGTATAGTATCAAAGGGAACGCGACATATACTTACAGTACCACAGAAAAGGGAATAGATACGTATAGTACCAAAGGGAACGCGACATATACTTACAGTACCACAGGGAAGGGTATAGATAGCTATAGTATCAAAGGGAACGCGACATATACTTACAGTACCACAGGGAAGGGGATAGATACATATAGTACCAAAGGGAACGCGACATATACTTACATTACCACAGGAAAGGGATAGATACATATAGTACCAAAGGGAACGCGAAATATACTTACAGTACCACAGAGAAGGGAATAAATACATATAGTACCAAAGGGAACGCGATATATACTTACAGTACCACAGAGAAGGGGATAGATACATATAGTACCAAAGGGAACGCGACATATAATTGCAGTATCACAGGGAAGGGGATAGATACATATAGTACCAAAGGGAACGCGACATATACTTACAGTACCACAGAGAAGGGGATAGATACATATAGTACCAAAGGGAACGCGACATATACTTACAGTACCACAGAGAAGGGAATAGAGACATATAGGAACAGAGGGAACGCGACATATACTTACAGTACCACAGAGAAGGGGATAGATACATATAGCATCAAAGGGAACGCAACATATACTGACAGTACCAAAGAGAAGGGGATAGATACATTTAGTACCAAAGGAAACGCGACATATACTGACAGTACCACAGAGAAGGGGATAGATACATAAAGTACCAAAGGGAACGCGACATATACTTACAGTACCACAGGGAAGGCTATAGACACATAAAGTATCAAAGGGAACGCGAGATATACTTAAAGTTCCACAGAGAAGGGGATAGATACATATAGTACCAAAGGGAACGCGACATATACTTACAGTACCACAAAGAAGGGAATAGATACATATAGTACCAAAGGGAACGCGATATATACTTACAGTACCACAGAAAAGGGGATAGATACATATAGTACCAAAGGGAACGTGACATATACTTACAGTACCACAGAGAAGGGATACAAACATATAGTACCAAAGGGAACGCGACTTATACTTACAGTACCACAGGGAAGGGTATAGATAGCTATAGTATCAAAGGGAACGCGACATATACTTACAGTACCACAGGGAAGGGGATAGATACATATAGTACCAAAGGGAACGCGACATATACTTACATTACCACAGGAAAGGGATAGATACATATAGTACCAAAGGGAACGCGATATATACTTACAGTACCACAGAGAAGGGGATAGATACATATAGTACCAAAGGGAACGCGACATATACTTGCAGTATCACAGGGAAGGGAGTAGATACATATAGTACCAAAGGGAACGCGATATATACTTACAGTACCACAGAGAAGGGGATAGATACATATAGTACCAAAGGGAACGCGACATATACTTGCAGTATCACAGGGAAGGGAGTAGATACATATAGTACCAAAGGGAACGCGACATATACTTACAGTACCACAGAGAAGGGGATAGATACATATAGTACCAAAGGGAACGCGACATATACTTACAGTACCACAGAGAAGGGAATAGATACATATAGGAACAGAGGGAACGCGACATATACTTACAGTACCACAGAGAAGGGGATAGATACATATAGTACCAAAGAGAACACGACTTATACTAACAGTACCACAGGGAAGGGTATAGATACATATAGTTTCAAAGGGAACACGACATATACTTACAGTACCACAGAGAAGGGGATAGATACATATATTATCAAAGGGAACGCGACATATACTTACAGTACCACAGAGAAGGGAATAGATAAATATAGTACCACAGGGAACGCGATATATACTTACAGTACCACAGAAAAGGGGATAGATACATATAGTACCAAAGGGAACGCGACATATACTTACAGTATCACAGAGAAGGGGATAGATACGTATAGTATCAAAGGGAACGCGACATATACTGACAGTACCACAGAGAAGGGGATAGATACATTTAGTACCAAAGGGTACGCGACTTATACTTACAGTACCACAGGGAAGGGGATAGATACATATAGTATCAAAGGGAACGCGATATATACGTACAGTATCACAGGGAAGCTTCAAGGGGATAGATACATATGGTACCAAAGGGAACGCGACATATACTTACAGTACCACTGAGAAGGGGATAGATACATTTAGTACCAAAGGAAACGCGACATATACTGACAGTACCGCGAAGAAGGCGATAGATACATATAGTACCAAAGGGAACGCGACATATTTACAGTGCCACAGGGAAGGGGATAGATACGTATAGTACCAAAGGGAACGCGACATATACTTACAGTACCACAGAGAAGGGGATAGATACATATAGCATCAAAGGGAACGCAACATATACTGACAGTACCAAAGAGAAGGGGATAGATACATATGGTACCAAAGGGAACGCGACATATACTGACAGTACCACAGAAAAGGGGATAGATACATATAGTACCAAAGGGAACGCGACATATACATACAGTACAACAAAGAAGGGGATAGAGACATATAGTACCAAAGGGAACGCAATATATACTTACAGTACCACAGAGAAGGGGATAGATACATATGGTACCAAAGAGAACGCGACATACACTAACAGAACCACAGGGAAGGGGAAAGATACTTCTAGTATGAAAGGGAATGCGACATATACATATAGTACAAAAGGGAACGCGACATATACTTACAGTACCAGAGGGAAGGGAATAGATACTTATAGTATTAAAGGGAATGCTACATATACATACAGTACAACAGGGAAGGGGAAAGATACGTAGAGTATTAAAGGGAACGCGACATATACTTACAGTACCACAGGGAAGGGATAGATACGTATAGTATCAAAGGGAACGCGATATATACTTACAGTACCACAGGGAAGGGGATAGATACGTATAGTATCAAAGGAAACGACATATACTTACGGTACCACAGAGAAGGGGATAGATACGTATAGTATCAAAGGGAACGCGACATATACTTACAGTACCACAGAGAAGGGGATAGATACATATAATATCAAAGGGAACGCGACATATACTAACAGTACCACAGGGAAGGGGATAGATACGTATAGTATCAAAGGGAACGCGATATATACTTACAGTACCACAGGGAAGGGGATAGATACGTATAGTATCAAAGGAAACGACATATACTTACGGTACCACAGAGAAGGGGATAGATACGTATAGTATCAAAGGGAACGCGACATATACTTACAGTACCACAGAGAAGGGAATAGATACGTATAGTATCAAAGGGAATGCGATATATACTTACAGTACTACAGGGAAGGGGATAGATACGTATAGTAACAAAGGGAACGCGACATATACTTACAGTACTACAGGGAAGGGGATATATACGTTTAGTATCAAAGGGAACGCGATATATACTTACAGTACCACAGGGAAGGGGATAGATACGTAAAGTATCAAAAGGAACGCGATACATACTTACAGTACCTCAGGGAAGGGGATAGATACGTATAGTATCAAAGGGAACGCGATAAATACTAACAGTACCACAGAGAAGGGGATAGATACGTATAGTATTAAAAGGAACGCGACATATACTTACAGTACCACAGAGAGGGGGATAGATACGTATAGTATCAAAGGGAACGCGACATATACTTACAATACCACAGGGAAGGGGATATATACTTACAGTACCACAGAGAAGGGGATAGATACGTATAGTATCAAAGGGAACGCCGCTATATACTTACAGTACCACAGAGAAGGGGATAGATACGTATAGTATCAAAGGGAACGCGATATATACTTACAGTACCACAGGGAAGGGGATAGATACGTATAGTATCAAAGGGAAAGCGATATATACTTACAGTACCACAGGGAAGGGGAAAGATACGTATAGTATCAAAGGGAACGCGGAATATACTTACAGTACCACAGAGAAGGGGATAGATACTAAAGTATCAAAGGGAACGCGACATATACTTACAGTACCACAGAGAAGGGGATAGATATATATAGTATCAAAGGGAACGCGACATATACTTACAGTACCACAGGGAAGGGAATAGATACGTATAGTATCAAAGGGAACGCGATATATACTTACAGTACCACAGAGAAGGGGATAGATACGTATAGTATCAAAGGGAACGCGACATATACTTACAGTACCACAGAGAAGGGGATAGATACGTATGGTATCAAAGAGAACGCGATATATACTTACAGTACCACACAGAAGGGGATAGATACGTATAGTATCAAAGAGAACGCGATATATACTAACAGTACCACAGGGAAGGGGATAGATACATATAGTATCAAAAGGAACGCGAAATATACTTACAGTACCACAGAGAAGGGAATAGATACATATAGTATCAAAGGGAACGCGACATATACTCACAGTACCACAGGGAAGGGGATAGATACGTATTGTATCAAAGGGAACGCGACATATACTTACAGTACCACAGGGAAGGGGATAGATACGTATAGTATCAAAGGGAACGCGATATATACTTACAGTACCACAGGGAAGGGAATATATACGTATAGTATCAAAGGGAACGCGACATATACTTACAGTACCACAGAAAAGGGGATAGATACGTATAGTATCAAAGGGAACGTGACATATACTTACAGTACCACAGAGTAGGGGATAGATACATATAGTATCAAAGGGAACGCGACATATACTCACAGTACCACAGGGAAGGGGATAGATACGTATAGTATCAAAGGGAACGCGACATATACTTACAGTACAACGGGGAAGGGGATAGATACGTATAGTATCAAAGGGAACGCGATATATACTTACAGTACCACAGGGAAGGGGATAGATACGTATAGTATCAAAGGGAAACGACATATACTTACAGAACCACAGAGAAGGGGATGGATACGTATAGTATCAAAGGGAACGCGATATATACTTACAGTACCACAAAGGGGATAGATACGTATAGTATCAAAGGGAACGCGACATATACTTACAGTACCACAGGGAAGGGGATATATACTTAAAGTACCACAGGGAAGGGGATAGATACGTATAGTATCAAAGGGAACGCGATATATACTTACAGTACCACAGGGAAGGGGATAGATACGTATAGAATCAAAGGGAACGCGATATATACTTACAGTACCACAGGGAAGGGGATAGATACGTATGGTATCAAAGAGAACGCGATATATACTTACAGTACCACAGAGAAGGGGATAGATACTTAAAGTATCAAAGAGAACGCGATATATACTTACAGTACAACACAGAAGGGGATAGATACGTATAGTATCAAAGGGAACGCGATATATACTAACAGTACCACAGGGAAGGGGATAGATACATATAGTATCAAAAGGAACGCGAAATATACTTACAGTACCACAGAGAAGGGAATAGATACATATAGTATCAAAAGGAACGCGACATATACTCACAGTACCACAGGGAAGGGGATGGATACGTATTGTATCAAAGGGAACGCGACATATACTTACAGTACCACAGGGAAGGGGATAGATACGTATAGTATCAAAGGGAACGCGATATATACTAACAGTACCACAGGGAAGGGAATAGATACGCATAGTATCAAAAGGAACGCGACATATACTTACAGTACCACAGAAAAGGGGATAGATACGTATAGTATCAAAGGGAACGTGACATATACTTACAGTACCACAGAGAAGGGGATAGATACATATAGTATCAAAGGGAACGCGACATATACTCACAGTACCACAGGGAAGGGGATAGATACGTATAGTATCAAAGGGAACGCGACATATATTTACAGTACCACGGGGAAGGGGATAGATACGTATAGTATCAAAGGGAACGCGATTTATACTTACAGTACCACAGGGAAGGGGATAGATACGTATAGTATCAAAGGGAAACGACATATACTTACGGTACCACAGAGAAGGGGATAGATACGTATAGTCTCAAAGGGAACGCGATATATACTTACAGTACCACAGAGAAGGGGATAGATACGTAAAGTATCAAAGGGAACGCGACATATACTTACAGTACCACAGAGAAGGGGATAGATACGTATAGTATCAAAGGGAATGCGACATATACTTACAGTACCACAGGTAAGGGGATATATACTTAAAGTACCACAGGGAAGGGGATAGATACGTATAGTATCAAAGGGAACGCGATATATACTTACAGTACCACAGAGAAGAGGATAGATACGTATAGTATCAAAGGGAACGCGATATATACTTACAGTACCACAGGGAAGGGGATAGATACGTATAGTATCAAAGGGAACGCAATATATACTTACAGTACCACAGGGAAGGGGATAGATACGTATAGAATCAAAGGGAACACGATATATACTTACAGTACCACAGGGAAGGGGATAGATACGTATAGTATCAAAGGGAACGCGATATATACTTACAGTACCACAGAGAAGGGGATAGATACGTATAGTATCAAAGGGAACGCGACATATACTTACAGTACCACAGAGAAGGGGATAGATACGTATGGTATCAAAGAGAACGCGATATATACTTACAGTACCACACAGAAGGGGATAGATACGTATAGTATCAAAAGGAACGCGATATATACTAACAGTACCACAAGGAAGGGGATAGATACATATAGTATCAAAAGGAACGCGAAATATACTTACAGTACCACAGAGAAGGGAATAGATACATATAGTATCAAAGGGAACGCGACATATACTCACAGTACCACAGGGAAGGGGATAGATACGTATTGTATCAAAGGGAACGCGACATATACTTACAGTACCACAGGGAAGGGGATAGATACCTATAGTATCAAAGGGAACGCGATATATACTTACAGTACCACAGGGAAGGGAATAGATACGTACAGTATCAAAGGGAACGCGACATATACTTACAGTACCACAGAAAAGGGAATAGATACGTATAGTACCAAAGGGAACGCGACATATACTTACAGTACCACAGGGAAGGGTATAGATAGCTATAGTATCAAAGGGAACGCGACATATACTTACAGTACCACAGGGAAGGGGATAGATACATATAGTACCAAAGGGAACGCGACATATACTTACATTACCACAGGAAAGGGATAGATACATATAGTACCAAAGGGAACGCGAAATATACTTACAGTACCACAGAGAAGGGAATAAATACATATAGTACCAAAGGGAACGCGATATATACTTACAGTACCACAGAGAAGGGGATAGATACATATAGAACCAAAGGGAACGCGACATATACTTGCAGTATCACAGGGAAGGGGATAGATACATATAGTACCAAAGGGAACGCGACATATACTTACAGTACCACAGAGAAGGGGATAGATACATATAGTACCAAAGGGAACGCGACATATACTTACAGTACCACAGAGAAGGGGATAGATACTTAAAGTATCAAAGAGAACGCGATATATACTTACAGTACAACACAGAAGGGGATAGATACGTATAGTATCAAAGGGAACGCGATATATACTAACAGTACCACAGGGAAGGGGATAGATACATATAGTATCAAAAGGAACGCGAAATATACTTACAGTACCACAGAGAAGGGAATAGATACATATAGTATCAAAAGGAACGCGACATATACTCACAGTACCACAGGGAAGGGGATGGATACGTATTGTATCAAAGGGAACGCGACATATACTTACAGTACCACAGGGAAGGGGATAGATACGTATAGTATCAAAGGGAACGCGATATATACTAACAGTACCACAGGGAAGGGAATAGATACGCATAGTATCAAAAGGAACGCGACATATACTTACAGTACCACAGAAAAGGGGATAGATACGTATAGTATCAAAGGGAACGTGACATATACTTACAGTACCACAGAGAAGGGGATAGATACATATAGTATCAAAGGGAACGCGACATATACTCACAGTACCACAGGGAAGGGGATAGATACGTATAGTATCAAAGGGAACGCGACATATATTTACAGTACCACGGGGAAGGGGATAGATACGTATAGTATCAAAGGGAACGCGATTTATACTTACAGTACCACAGGGAAGGGGATAGATACGTATAGTATCAAAGGGAAACGACATATACTTACGGTACCACAGAGAAGGGGATAGATACGTATAGTCTCAAAGGGAACGCGATATATACTTACAGTACCACAGAGAAGGGGATAGATACGTAAAGTATCAAAGGGAACGCGACATATACTTACAGTACCACAGAGAAGGGGATAGATACGTATAGTATCAAAGGGAACGCGACATATACCTACAGTACCACAGGTAAGGGGATATATACTTAAAGTACCACAGGGAAGGGGATAGATACGTATAGTATCAAAGGGAACGCGATATATACTTACAGTACCACAGAGAAGAGGATAGATACGTATAGTATCAAAGGGAACGCGATATATACTTACAGTACCACAGGGAAGGGGATAGATACGTATAGTATCAAAGGGAACGCAATATATACTTACAGTACCACAGGGAAGGGGATAGATACGTATAGAATCAAAGGGAACACGATATATACTTACAGTACCACAGGGAAGGGGATAGATACGTATAGTATCAAAGGGAACGCGATATATACTTACAGTACCACAGAGAAGGGGATAGATACGTATAGTATCAAAGGGAACGCGACATATACTTACAGTACCACAGAGAAGGGGATAGATACGTATGGTATCAAAGAGAACGCGATATATACTTACAGTACCACACAGAAGGGGATAGATACGTATAGTATCAAAAGGAACGCGATATATACTAACAGTACCACAAGGAAGGGGATAGATACATATAGTATCAAAAGGAACGCGAAATATACTTACAGTACCACAGAGAAGGGAATAGATACATATAGTATCAAAGGGAACGCGACATATACTCACAGTACCACAGGGAAGGGGATAGATACGTATTGTATCAAAGGGAACGCGACATATACTTACAGTACCACAGGGAAGGGGATAGATACGTATAGTATCAAAGGGAACGCGATATATACTTACAGTACCACAGGGAAGGGAATAGATACGTACAGTATCAAAGGGAACGCGACATATACTTACAGTACCACAGAAAAGGGAATAGATACGTATAGTACCAAAGGGAACGCGACATATACTTACAGTACCACAGGGAAGGGTATAGATAGCTATAGTATCAAAGGGAACGCGACATATACTTACAGTACCACAGGGAAGGGGATAGATACATATAGTACCAAAGGGAACGCGACATATACTTACATTACCACAGGAAAGGGATAGATACATATAGTACCAAAGGGAACGCGAAATATACTTACAGTACCACAGAGAAGGGAATAAATACATATAGTACCAAAGGGAACGCGATATATACTTACAGTACCACAGAGAAGGGGATAGATACATATAGAACCAAAGGGAACGCGACATATACTTGCAGTATCACAGGGAAGGGGATAGATACATATAGTACCAAAGGGAACGCGACATATACTTACAGTACCACAGAGAAGGGGATAGATACATATAGTACCAAAGGGAACGCGACATATACTTACAGTACCACAGAGAAGGGAATAGATACATATAGGAACAGAGGGAACGCGACATATACTTACAGTACCACAGAGAAGGGGATAGATACATATAGTACCAAAGAGAACACGACTTATACTAACAGTACCACAGGGAAGGGTATAGATACATATAGTTTCAAAGGGAACACGACATATACTTACAGTACCACAGAGAAGGGGATAGATACATATATTATCAAAGGGAACGCGACATATACTTACAGTACCACAGAGAAGGGAATAGATAAATATAGTACCACAGGGAACGCGATATATAATTACAGTACCACAGAGAAGGGGATAGATACATATAGTACCAAAGGGAACGCGACATATACTTACAGTATCACAGAGAAGGGGATAGATACGTATAGTATCAAAGGGAACGCGACATATACTGACAGTACCACAGAGAAGGGGATAGATACATTTAGTACCAAAGGGTACGCGACTTATACTTACAGTACCACAGGGAAGGGGATAGATACATATAGTATCAAAAGGAACGCGACATATACGTACAGTATCACAGGGAAGGGGATAGATACATATGGTACCAATGGGAACGCGACATATACTTACAGTACCACAGAGAAGGGGATAGATACATTTAGTACCAAAGGAAACGCGACATATACTGACAGTACCGCGAAGAAGGCGATAGATACATATAGTACTAAAGGGAACGCGACATATTTACAGTGCCACAGGGAAGGGGATAGATACGTATAGTACCAAAGGGAACGCGACATATACTTACAGTACTACAGAGAAGGGGATAGATACATATAGCATCAAAGGGAACGCAACATATACTGACAGTACCAAAGAGAAGGGGATAGATACATTTAGTACCAAAGGAAACGCGACATATACTGACAGTACCACAGAGAAGGGGATAGATACATAAAGTACCAAAGGGAACGCGACATATACTTACAGTACCACAGGGAAGGCTATAGACACATAAAGTATCAAAGGGAACGCGAGATATACTTAAAGTTCCACAGAGAAGGGGATAGATACATATAGTACCAAAGGGAACGCGACATATACTTACAGTACCACAAAGAAGGGAATAGATACATATAGTACCAAAGGGAACGCGATATATACTTACAGTACCACAGAAAAGGGGATAGATACATATAGTACCAAAGGGAACGTGACATATACTTACAGTACCACAGAGAAGGGATACAAACATATAGTACCAAAGGGAACGCAACATATACTTACAGTACCACAGGGAAGGGTATAGATTGCTATAGTATCAAAGGGAACGCGACATATACTTACAGTACCACAGGGAAGGGGATAGATACATATAGTACCAAAGGGAACGCGACATATACTTACATTACCACAGGAAAGGGATAGATACATATAGTACCAAAGGGAACGCGAAATATACTTACAGTACCACAGAGAAGGGAATAAATACATATAGTACCAAAGGGAACGCGATATATACTTACAGTACCACAGAGAAGGGGATAGATACATATAGTACCAAAGGGAACGCGACATATACTTGCAGTATCACAGGGAAGGGAGTAGATACATATAGTACCAAAGGGAACGCGACATATACTTACAGTACCACAGAGAAGGGGATAGATACATATAGTACCAAAGGGAACGCGACATATACTTACAGTACCACAGAGAAGGGAATAGATACATATAGGAACAGAGGGAACGCGACATATACTTACAGTACCACAGAGAAGGGGATAGATACATATAGTACCAAAGAGAACACGACTTATACTAACAGTACCACAGGGAAGGGTATAGATACATATAGTTTCAAAGGGAACACGACATATACTTACAGTACCACAGAGAAGGGGATAGATACATATATTATCAAAGGGAACGCGACATATACTTACAGTACCACAGAGAAGGGAATAGATAAATATAGTACCACAGGGAACGCGATATATACTTACAGTACCACAGAAAAGGGGATAGATACATATAGTACCAAAGGGAACGCGACATATACTTACAGTATCACAGAGAAGGGGATAGATACGTATAGTATCAAAGGGAACGCGACATATACTGACAGTACCACAGAGAAAGGGATAGATACATTTAGTACCAAAGGGTACGCGACTTATACTTACAGTACCACAGGGAAGGGGATAGATACATATAGTATCAAAGGGAACGCGACATATACGTAAAGTATCACAGGGAAGGGGATAGATACATATGGTACCAAAGGGAACGCGACATATACTTACAGTACCAATGAGAAGGGGATAGATACATTTAGTACCAAAGGAAACGCGACATATACTGACAGTACCGCGAAGAAGGCGATAGATACATATAGTACCAAAGGGAACGCGACATATTTACAGTGCCACAGGGAAGGGGATAGATACGTATAGTACCAAAGGGAACGCGACATATACTTACAGTACCACAGAGAAGGGGATAGATACATATAGCATCAAAGGGAACGCAACATATACTGACAGTACCAAAGAGAAGGGGATAGATACATTTAGTACCAAAGGAAACGCAACATATACTGACAGTACCACAGAAAAGGGGATAGATACATATAGTACCAAAGGGAACGCGACATATACATACAGTACAACAAAGAAGGGAATAGAGACATATAGTACCAAAGGGAACGCGATATATACTTACAGTACCACAGAGAAGGGGATAGATACATATAGTACCAAAGAGAACGCGACATACACTAACACAACCACAGGGAAGGGGAAAGATACTTCTAGTATGAAAGGGAATGCGACATATACATATAGTACAAAAGGGAACGCGACATATACTTACAGTACCAGAGGGAAGGGAATAGATACTTATAGTATTAAAGGGAATGCTACATATACATACAGTACCACAGGGAAGGGGAAAGATACGTAGAGTATCAAAGGGAACGCGACATATACTTACAGTACCACAGGGAAGGGATAGATACGTATAGTATCAAAGGGAACGCGATATATACTTACAGTACCACAGGGAAGGGGATAGATACGTATAGTATCAAAGGGAACGACATATACTTACGGTACCACAGAGAAGGGGATAGATACGTATAGTATCAAAGGGAACGCGACATATACTTACAGTACCACAGAGAAGGGGATAGATACATATAATATCAAATGGAACGCGACATATACTAACAGTACCACAGGGAAGGGGATAGATACGTATAGTATCAAAGGGAACGCGATATATACTTACAGTACCACAGGGAAGGGGATAGATACGTATAGTATCAAAGGAAACGACATATACTTACGGTACCACAGAGAAGGGGATAGATACGTATAGTATCAAAGGGAACGCGACATATACTTACAGTACCACAGAGAAGGGAATAGATACGTATAGTATCAAAGGGAATGCGATATATACTTACAGTACTACAGGGAAGGGGATAGATACGTATAGTAACAAAGGGAACGCGACATATACTTACAGTACTACAGGGAAGGGGATATATACGTTTAGTATCAAAGGGAACGCGATATATACTTACAGTACCACAGGGAAGGGGATAGATACGTAAAGTATCAAAAGGAACGCGATACATACTTACAGTACCTCAGGGAAGGGGATAGATACGTATAGTATCAAAGGGAACGCGATAAATACTTACAGTACCACAGAGAAGGGGATAGATACGTATAGTATTAAAAGGAACGCGACATATACTTACAGTACCACAGAGAAGGGGATAGATACGTATAGTATCAAAGGGAACGCGACATATACTTACAATACCACAGGGAAGGGGATATATACTTACAGTACCACAGAGAAGGGGATAGATACGTATAGTATCAAAGGGAACGCCGCTATATACTTACAGTACCACAGAGAAGGGGATAGATACGTATAGTATCAAAGGGAACGCGATATATACTTACAGTACCACAGGGAAGGGGATAGATACGTATAGTATCAAAGGGAACGCGATATATACTTACAGTACCACAGGGAAGGGGAAAGATACGTATAGTATCAAAGGGAACGCGGAATATACTTACAGTACCACAGAGAAGGGGATAGATACTAAAGTATCAAAGGGAACGCGATATATACTTACAGTACCACAGGGAAGGGGAAAGATACGTATAGTATCAAAGGGAACGCGGAATATACTTACAGTACCACAGGGAAGGGGATAGATACGTATAGTATCAAAGGAAACGACATATACTTACGGTACCACAGAGAAGGGGATAGATACGTATAGTATCAAAGGGAACGCGACATATACTTACAGTACCACAGAGAAGGGAATAGATACATATAATATCAAATGGAACGCGACATATACTAACAGTACCACAGGGAAGGGGATAGATACGTATAGTATCAAAGGGAACGCGATATATACTTACAGTACCACAGAGAAGGGGATAGATACATTTAGTACCAAAGGAAACGCGACATATACTGACAGTACCGCGAAGAAGGCGATAGATACATATAGTACTAAAGGGAACGCGACATATTTACAGTGCCACAGGGAAGGGGATAGATACGTATAGTACCAAAGGGAACGCGACATATACTTACAGTACTACAGAGAAGGGGATAGATACATATAGCATCAAAGGGAACGCAACATATACTGACAGTACCAAAGAGAAGGGGATAGATACATTTAGTACCAAAGGAAACGCGACATATACTGACAGTACCACAGAGAAGGGGATAGATACATAAAGTACCAAAGGGAACGCGACATATACTTACAGTACCACAGGGAAGGCTATAGACACATAAAGTATCAAAGGGAACGCGAGATATACTTAAAGTTCCACAGAGAAGGGGATAGATACATATAGTACCAAAGGGAACGCGACATATACTTACAGTACCACAAAGAAGGGAATAGATACATATAGTACCAAAGGGAACGCGATATATACTTACAGTACCACAGAAAAGGGGATAGATACATATAGTACCAAAGGGAACGTGACATATACTTACAGTACCACAGAGAAGGGATACAAACATATAGTACCAAAGGGAACGCAACATATACTTACAGTACCACAGGGAAGGGTATAGATTGCTATAGTATCAAAGGGAACGCGACATATACTTACAGTACCACAGGGAAGGGGATAGATACATATAGTACCAAAGGGAACGCGACATATACTTACATTACCACAGGAAAGGGATAGATACATATAGTACCAAAGGGAACGCGAAATATACTTACAGTACCACAGAGAAGGGAATAAATACATATAGTACCAAAGGGAACGCGATATATACTTACAGTACCACAGAGAAGGGGATAGATACATATAGTACCAAAGGGAACGCGACATATACTTGCAGTATCACAGGGAAGGGAGTAGATACATATAGTACCAAAGGGAACGCGACATATACTTACAGTACCACAGAGAAGGGGATAGATACATATAGTACCAAAGGGAACGCGACATATACTTACAGTACCACAGAGAAGGGAATAGATACATATAGGAACAGAGGGAACGCGACATATACTTACAGTACCACAGAGAAGGGGATAGATACATATAGTACCAAAGAGAACACGACTTATACTAACAGTACCACAGGGAAGGGTATAGATACATATAGTTTCAAAGGGAACACGACATATACTTACAGTACCACAGAGAAGGGGATAGATACATATATTATCAAAGGGAACGCGACATATACTTACAGTACCACAGAGAAGGGAATAGATAAATATAGTACCACAGGGAACGCGATATATACTTACAGTACCACAGAAAAGGGGATAGATACATATAGTACCAAAGGGAACGCGACATATACTTACAGTATCACAGAGAAGGGGATAGATACGTATAGTATCAAAGGGAACGCGACATATACTGACAGTACCACAGAGAAAGGGATAGATACATTTAGTACCAAAGGGTACGCGACTTATACTTACAGTACCACAGGGAAGGGGATAGATACATATAGTATCAAAGGGAACGCGACATATACGTAAAGTATCACAGGGAAGGGGATAGATACATATGGTACCAAAGGGAACGCGACATATACTTACAGTACCAATGAGAAGGGGATAGATACATTTAGTACCAAAGGAAACGCGACATATACTGACAGTACCGCGAAGAAGGCGATAGATACATATAGTACCAAAGGGAACGCGACATATTTACAGTGCCACAGGGAAGGGGATAGATACGTATAGTACCAAAGGGAACGCGACATATACTTACAGTACCACAGAGAAGGGGATAGATACATATAGCATCAAAGGGAACGCAACATATACTGACAGTACCAAAGAGAAGGGGATAGATACATTTAGTACCAAAGGAAACGCAACATATACTGACAGTACCACAGAAAAGGGGATAGATACATATAGTACCAAAGGGAACGCGACATATACATACAGTACAACAAAGAAGGGAATAGAGACATATAGTACCAAAGGGAACGCGATATATACTTACAGTACCACAGAGAAGGGGATAGATACATATAGTACCAAAGAGAACGCGACATACACTAACACAACCACAGGGAAGGGGAAAGATACTTCTAGTATGAAAGGGAATGCGACATATACATATAGTACAAAAGGGAACGCGACATATACTTACAGTACCAGAGGGAAGGGAATAGATACTTATAGTATTAAAGGGAATGCTACATATACATACAGTACCACAGGGAAGGGGAAAGATACGTAGAGTATCAAAGGGAACGCGACATATACTTACAGTACCACAGGGAAGGGATAGATACGTATAGTATCAAAGGGAACGCGATATATACTTACAGTACCACAGGGAAGGGGATAGATACGTATAGTATCAAAGGGAACGACATATACTTACGGTACCACAGAGAAGGGGATAGATACGTATAGTATCAAAGGGAACGCGACATATACTTACAGTACCACAGAGAAGGGGATAGATACATATAATATCAAATGGAACGCGACATATACTAACAGTACCACAGGGAAGGGGATAGATACGTATAGTATCAAAGGGAACGCGATATATACTTACAGTACCACAGGGAAGGGGATAGATACGTATAGTATCAAAGGAAACGACATATACTTACGGTACCACAGAGAAGGGGATAGATACGTATAGTATCAAAGGGAACGCGACATATACTTACAGTACCACAGAGAAGGGAATAGATACGTATAGTATCAAAGGGAATGCGATATATACTTACAGTACTACAGGGAAGGGGATAGATACGTATAGTAACAAAGGGAACGCGACATATACTTACAGTACTACAGGGAAGGGGATATATACGTTTAGTATCAAAGGGAACGCGATATATACTTACAGTACCACAGGGAAGGGGATAGATACGTAAAGTATCAAAAGGAACGCGATACATACTTACAGTACCTCAGGGAAGGGGATAGATACGTATAGTATCAAAGGGAACGCGATAAATACTTACAGTACCACAGAGAAGGGGATAGATACGTATAGTATTAAAAGGAACGCGACATATACTTACAGTACCACAGAGAAGGGGATAGATACGTATAGTATCAAAGGGAACGCGACATATACTTACAATACCACAGGGAAGGGGATATATACTTACAGTACCACAGAGAAGGGGATAGATACGTATAGTATCAAAGGGAACGCCGCTATATACTTACAGTACCACAGAGAAGGGGATAGATACGTATAGTATCAAAGGGAACGCGATATATACTTACAGTACCACAGGGAAGGGGATAGATACGTATAGTATCAAAGGGAACGCGATATATACTTACAGTACCACAGGGAAGGGGAAAGATACGTATAGTATCAAAGGGAACGCGGAATATACTTACAGTACCACAGAGAAGGGGATAGATACTAAAGTATCAAAGGGAACGCGATATATACTTACAGTACCACAGGGAAGGGGAAAGATACGTATAGTATCAAAGGGAACGCGGAATATACTTACAGTACCACAGGGAAGGGGATAGATACGTATAGTATCAAAGGAAACGACATATACTTACGGTACCACAGAGAAGGGGATAGATACGTATAGTATCAAAGGGAACGCGACATATACTTACAGTACCACAGAGAAGGGAATAGATACATATAATATCAAATGGAACGCGACATATACTAACAGTACCACAGGGAAGGGGATAGATACGTATAGTATCAAAGGGAACGCGATATATACTTACAGTACCACAGAGAAGGGGATAGATACATTTAGTACCAAAGGAAACGCGACATATACTGACAGTACCGCGAAGAAGGCGATAGATACATATAGTACTAAAGGGAACGCGACATATTTACAGTGCCACAGGGAAGGGGATAGATACGTATAGTACCAAAGGGAACGCGACATATACTTACAGTACTACAGAGAAGGGGATAGATACATATAGCATCAAAGGGAACGCAACATATACTGACAGTACCAAAGAGAAGGGGATAGATACATTTAGTACCAAAGGAAACGCGACATATACTGACAGTACCACAGAGAAGGGGATAGATACATAAAGTACCAAAGGGAACGCGACATATACTTACAGTACCACAGGGAAGGCTATAGACACATAAAGTATCAAAGGGAACGCGAGATATACTTAAAGTTCCACAGAGAAGGGGATAGATACATATAGTACCAAAGGGAACGCGACATATACTTACAGTACCACAAAGAAGGGAATAGATACATATAGTACCAAAGGGAACGCGATATATACTTACAGTACCACAGAAAAGGGGATAGATACATATAGTACCAAAGGGAACGTGACATATACTTACAGTACCACAGAGAAGGGATACAAACATATAGTACCAAAGGGAACGCAACATATACTTACAGTACCACAGGGAAGGGTATAGATTGCTATAGTATCAAAGGGAACGCGACATATACTTACAGTACCACAGGGAAGGGGATAGATACATATAGTACCAAAGGGAACGCGACATATACTTACATTACCACAGGAAAGGGATAGATACATATAGTACCAAAGGGAACGCGAAATATACTTACAGTACCACAGAGAAGGGAATAAATACATATAGTACCAAAGGGAACGCGATATATACTTACAGTACCACAGAGAAGGGGATAGATACATATAGTACCAAAGGGAACGCGACATATACTTGCAGTATCACAGGGAAGGGAGTAGATACATATAGTACCAAAGGGAACGCGACATATACTTACAGTACCACAGAGAAGGGGATAGATACATATAGTACCAAAGGGAACGCGACATATACTTACAGTACCACAGAGAAGGGAATAGATACATATAGGAACAGAGGGAACGCGACATATACTTACAGTACCACAGAGAAGGGGATAGATACATATAGTACCAAAGAGAACACGACTTATACTAACAGTACCACAGGGAAGGGTATAGATACATATAGTTTCAAAGGGAACACGACATATACTTACAGTACCACAGAGAAGGGGATAGATACATATATTATCAAAGGGAACGCGACATATACTTACAGTACCACAGAGAAGGGAATAGATAAATATTGTACCACAGGGAACGCGATATATACTTACAGTACCACAGAAAAGGGGATAGATACATATAGTACCAAAGGGAACGCGACATATACTTACAGTATCACAGAGAAGGGGATAGATACGTATAGTATCAAAGGGAACGCGACATATACTGACAGTACCACAGAGAAAGGGATAGATACATTTAGTACCAAAGGGTACGCGACTTATACTTACAGTACCACAGGGAAGGGGATAGATACATATAGTATCAAAGGGAACGCGACATATACGTAAAGTATCACAGGGAAGGGGATAGATACATATGGTACCAAAGGGAACGCGACATATACTTACAGTACCAATGAGAAGGGGATAGATACATTTAGTACCAAAGGAAACGCGACATATACTGACAGTACCGCGAAGAAGGCGATAGATACATATAGTACCAAAGGGAACGCGACATATTTACAGTGCCACAGGGAAGGGGATAGATACGTATAGTACCAAAGGGAACGCGACATATACTTACAGTACCACAGAGAAGGGGATAGATACATATAGCATCAAAGGGAACGCAACATATACTGACAGTACCAAAGAGAAGGGGATAGATACATTTAGTACCAAAGGAAACGCAACATATACTGACAGTACCACAGAAAAGGGGATAGATACATATAGTACCAAAGGGAACGCGACATATACATACAGTACAACAAAGAAGGGAATAGAGACATATAGTACCAAAGGGAACGCGATATATACTTACAGTACCACAGAGAAGGGGATAGATACATATAGTACCAAAGAGAACGCGACATACACTAACACAACCACAGGGAAGGGGAAAGATACTTCTAGTATGAAAGGGAATGCGACATATACATATAGTACAAAAGGGAACGCGACATATACTTACAGTACCAGAGGGAAGGGAATAGATACTTATAGTATTAAAGGGAATGCTACATATACATACAGTACCACAGGGAAGGGGAAAGATACGTAGAGTATCAAAGGGAACGCGACATATACTTACAGTACCACAGGGAAGGGATAGATACGTATAGTATCAAAGGGAACGCGATATATACTTACAGTACCACAGGGAAGGGGATAGATACGTATAGTATCAAAGGGAACGACATATACTTACGGTACCACAGAGAAGGGGATAGATACGTATAGTATCAAAGGGAACGCGACATATACTTACAGTACCACAGAGAAGGGGATAGATACATATAATATCAAATGGAACGCGACATATACTAACAGTACCACAGGGAAGGGGATAGATACGTATAGTATCAAAGGGAACGCGATATATACTTACAGTACCACAGGGAAGGGGATAGATACGTATAGTATCAAAGGAAACGACATATACTTACGGTACCACAGAGAAGGGGATAGATACGTATAGTATCAAAGGGAACGCGACATATACTTACAGTACCACAGAGAAGGGAATAGATACGTATAGTATCAAAGGGAATGCGATATATACTTACAGTACTACAGGGAAGGGGATAGATACGTATAGTAACAAAGGGAACGCGACATATACTTACAGTACTACAGGGAAGGGGATATATACGTTTAGTATCAAAGGGAACGCGATATATACTTACAGTACCACAGGGAAGGGGATAGATACGTAAAGTATCAAAAGGAACGCGATACATACTTACAGTACCTCAGGGAAGGGGATAGATACGTATAGTATCAAAGGGAACGCGATAAATACTTACAGTACCACAGAGAAGGGGATAGATACGTATAGTATTAAAAGGAACGCGACATATACTTACAGTACCACAGAGAAGGGGATAGATACGTATAGTATCAAAGGGAACGCGACATATACTTACAATACCACAGGGAAGGGGATATATACTTACAGTACCACAGAGAAGGGGATAGATACGTATAGTATCAAAGGGAACGCCGCTATATACTTACAGTACCACAGAGAAGGGGATAGATACGTATAGTATCAAAGGGAACGCGATATATACTTACAGTACCACAGGGAAGGGGATAGATACGTATAGTATCAAAGGGAACGCGATATATACTTACAGTACCACAGGGAAGGGGAAAGATACGTATAGTATCAAAGGGAACGCGGAATATACTTACAGTACCACAGAGAAGGGGATAGATACTAAAGTATCAAAGGGAACGCGATATATACTTACAGTACCACAGGGAAGGGGAAAGATACGTATAGTATCAAAGGGAACGCGGAATATACTTACAGTACCACAGGGAAGGGGATAGATACGTATAGTATCAAAGGAAACGACATATACTTACGGTACCACAGAGAAGGGGATAGATACGTATAGTATCAAAGGGAACGCGACATATACTTACAGTACCACAGAGAAGGGAATAGATACGTATAGTATCAAAGGGAATGCGATATATACTTACAGTACTACAGGGAAGGGGATAGATACGTATAGTAACAAAGGGAACGCGACATATACTTACAGTACTACAGGGAAGGGGATATATACGTTTAGTATCAAAGGGAACGCGATATATACTTACAGTACCACAGGGAAGGGGATAGATACGTAAAGTATCAAAAGGAACGCGATACATACTTACAGTACCTCAGGGAAGGGGATAGATACGTATAGTATCAAAGGGAACGCGATAAATACTTACAGTACCACAGAGAAGGGGATAGATACGTATAGTATTAAAAGGAACGCGACATATACTTACAGTACCACAGAGAAGGGGATAGATACGTATAGTATCAAAGGGAACGCGACATATACTTACAATACCACAGGGAAGGGGATATATACTTACAGTACCACAGAGAAGGGGATAGATACGTATAGTATCAAAGGGAACGCCGCTATATACTTACAGTACCACAGAGAAGGGGATAGATACGTATAGTATCAAAGGGAACGCGATATATACTTACAGTACCACAGGGAAGGGGATAGATACGTATAGTATCAAAGGGAACGCGATATATACTTACAGTACCACAGGGAAGGGAAAAGATACGTATAGTATCAAAGGGAACGCGGAATATACTTACAGTACCACAGAGAAGGGGACAGATACTAAAGTATCAAAGGGAACGCGACATATACTTACAGTACCACAGAGAAGGGGATAGATACGTATAGTATCAAAGGGAACGCGACATATACTTACAGTACCACAGAGAAGGGGATAGATATATATAGTATCAAAGGGAACGCGATATATACTTACAGTACCACAGAGAAGGGGATAGATACGTATAGTATCAAAGGGAACGCGACATATACTTACAGTACAACAGAGAAGGGGATAGATACGTATGGTATCAAAGAGAACGCGATATATACGTACAGTACCACACAGAAGGGGATAGATACGTATAGTATCAAAGAGAACGCGATATATACTAACAGTACCACAGGGAAGGGGATAGATACATATAGTATCAAAAGGAACGCGAAATATACTTACAGTACCACAGAGAAGGGAATAGATACATATAGTATCAAAGGGAACGCGACATATACTCACAGTACCACAGGGAAGGGGATAGATACGTATTGTATCAAAGGGAACGCGACATATACTTACAGTACCACAGGGAAGGGGATAGATACGTATAGTATCAAAGGGAACGCGATATATACTTACAGTACCACAGGGAAGGGAATATATACGTATAGTATCAAAGGGAACGCGACATATACTTACAGTACCACAGAAAAGGGGATAGATACGTATAGTATCAAAGGGAACGTGACATATACTTACAGTACCACAGAGTAGGGGATAGATACATATAGTATCAACGGGAACGCGACATATACTCACAGTACCACAGGGAAGGGGATAGATACGTATAGTATCAAAGGGAACGCGACATATACTTACAGTACAACGGGGAAGGGGATAGATACGTATAGTATCAAAGGGAACGCGATATATACTTACAGTACCACAGGGAAGGGGATAGATACGTATAGTATCAAAGGGAAACGACATATACTTACAGTACCACAGAGAAGGGGATGGATACGTATAGTATCAAAGGGAACGCGATATATACTTACAGTACCACAAAGGGGATAGATACGTATAGTATCAAAGGGAACGCGACATATACTTACAGTACCACAGGGAAGGGGATATATACTTAAAGTACCACAGGGAAGGGGATAGATACGTATAGTATCAAAGGGAACGCGATATATACTTACAGTACCACAGGGAAGGGGATAGATACGTATAGAATCAAAGGGAACGCGATATATACTTACAGTACCACAGGGAAGGGGATAGATACGTATGGTATCAAAGAGAACGCGATATATACTTACAGTACCACAGAGAAGGGGATAGATACTTAAAGTATCAAAGAGAACGCGATATATACTTACAGTACAACACAGAAGGGGATAGATACGTATAGTATCAAAGGGAACGCGATATATACTAACAGTACCACAGGGAAGGGGATAGATACATATAGTATCAAAAGGAACGCGAAATATACTTACAGTACCACAGAGAAGGGAATAGATACATATAGTATCAAAAGGAACGCGACATATACTCACAGTACCACAGGGAAGGGGATGGATACGTATTGTATCAAAGTGAACGCGACATATACTTACAGTACCACAGGGAAGGGGATAGATACGTATAGTATCAAAGGGAACGCGATATATACTAACAGTACCACAGGGAAGGGAATAGATACGCATAGTATCAAAAGGAACGCGACATATACTTACAGTACCACAGAAAAGGGGATAGATACGTATAGTATCAAAGGGAACGTGACATATACTTACAGTACCACAGAGAAGGGGATAGATACATATAGTATCAAAGGGAACGCGACATATACTCACAGTACCACAGGGAAGGGGATAGATACGTATAGTATCAAAGGGAACGCGACATATATTTACAGTACCACGGGGAAGGGGATAGATACGTATAGTATCAAAGGGAACGCGATTTATACTTACAGTACCACAGGGAAGGGGATAGATACGTATAGTATCAAAGGGAAACGACATATACTTACGGTACCACAGAGAAGGGGATAGATACGTATAGTCTCAAAGGGAACGCGATATATACTTACAGTACCACAGAGAAGGGGATAGATACGTAAAGTATCAAAGGGAACGCGACATATACTTACAGTACCACAGAGAAGGGGATAGATACGTATAGTATCAAAGGGAACGCGACATATACTTACAGTACCACAGGTAAGGGGATATATACTTAAAGTACCACAGGGAAGGGGATAGATACGTATAGTATCAAAGGGAACGCGATATATACTTACAGTACCACAGAGAAGAGGATAGATACGTATAGTATCAAAGGGAACGCGATATATACTTACAGTACCACAGGGAAGGGGATAGATACGTATAGTATCAAAGGGAACGCAATATATACTTACAGTACCACAGGGAAGGGGATAGATACGTATAGAATCAAAGGGAACACGATATATACTTACAGTACCACAGGGAAGGGGATAGATACGTATAGTATCAAAGGGAACGCGATATATACTTACAGTACCACAGAGAAGGGGATAGATACGTATAGTATCAAAGGGAACGCGACATATACTTACAGTACCACAGAGAAGGGGATAGATACGTATGGTATCAAAGAGAACGCGATATATACTTACAGTACCACACAGAAGGGGATAGATACGTATAGTATCAAAAGGAACGCGATATATACTAACAGTACCACAAGGAAGGGGATAGATACATATAGTATCAAAAGGAACGCGAAATATACTTACAGTACCACAGAGAAGGGAATAGATACATATAGTATCAAAGGGAACGCGACATATACTCACATTACCACAGGGAAGGGGATAGATACGTATTGTATCAAAGGGAACGCGACATATACTTACAGTACCACAGGGAAGGGGATAGATACGTATAGTATCAAAGGGAACGCGATATATACTTACAGTACCACAGGGAAGGGAATAGATACGTACAGTATCAAAGGGAACGCGACATATACTTACAGTACCACAGAAAAGGGAATAGATACGTATAGTACCAAAGGGAACGCGACATATACTTACAGTACCACAGGGAAGGGTATAGATAGCTATAGTATCAAAGGGAACGCGACATATACTTACAGTACCACAGGGAAGGGGATAGATACATATAGTACCAAAGGGAACGCGACATATACTTACATTACCACAGGAAAGGGATAGATACATATAGTACCAAAGGGAACGCGAAATATACTTACAGTACCACAGAGAAGGGAATAAATACATATAGTACCAAAGGGAACGCGATATATACTTACAGTACCACAGAGAAGGGGATAGATACATATAGAACCAAAGGGAACGCGACATATACTTGCAGTATCACAGGGAAGGGGATAGATACATATAGTACCAAAGGGAACGCGACATATACTTACAGTACCACAGAGAAGGGGATAGATACATATAGTACCAAAGGGAACGCGACATATACTTACAGTACCACAGAGAAGGGGATAGATACTTAAAGTATCAAAGAGAACGCGATATATACTTACAGTACAACACAGAAGGGGATAGATACGTATAGTATCAAAGGGAACGCGATATATACTAACAGTACCACAGGGAAGGGGATAGATACATATAGTATCAAAAGGAACGCGAAATATACTTACAGTACCACAGAGAAGGGAATAGATACATATAGTATCAAAAGGAACGCGACATATACTCACAGTACCACAGGGAAGGGGATGGATACGTATTGTATCAAAGTGAACGCGACATATACTTACAGTACCACAGGGAAGGGGATAGATACGTATAGTATCAAAGGGAACGCGATATATACTAACAGTACCACAGGGAAGGGAATAGATACGCATAGTATCAAAAGGAACGCGACATATACTTACAGTACCACAGAAAAGGGGATAGATACGTATAGTATCAAAGGGAACGTGACATATACTTACAGTACCACAGAGAAGGGGATAGATACATATAGTATCAAAGGGAACGCGACATATACTCACAGTACCACAGGGAAGGGGATAGATACGTATAGTATCAAAGGGAACGCGACATATATTTACAGTACCACGGGGAAGGGGATAGATACGTATAGTATCAAAGGGAACGCGATTTATACTTACAGTACCACAGGGAAGGGGATAGATACGTATAGTATCAAAGGGAAACGACATATACTTACGGTACCACAGAGAAGGGGATAGATACGTATAGTCTCAAAGGGAACGCGATATATACTTACAGTACCACAGAGAAGGGGATAGATACGTAAAGTATCAAAGGGAACGCGACATATACTTACAGTACCACAGAGAAGGGGATAGATACGTATAGTATCAAAGGGAACGCGACATATACTTACAGTACCACAGGTAAGGGGATATATACTTAAAGTACCACAGGGAAGGGGATAGATACGTATAGTATCAAAGGGAACGCGATATATACTTACAGTACCACAGAGAAGAGGATAGATACGTATAGTATCAAAGGGAACGCGATATATACTTACAGTACCACAGGGAAGGGGATAGATACGTATAGTATCAAAGGGAACGCAATATATACTTACAGTACCACAGGGAAGGGGATAGATACGTATAGAATCAAAGGGAACACGATATATACTTACAGTACCACAGGGAAGGGGATAGATACGTATAGTATCAAAGGGAACGCGATATATACTTACAGTACCACAGAGAAGGGGATAGATACGTATAGTATCAAAGGGAACGCGACATATACTTACAGTACCACAGAGAAGGGGATAGATACGTATGGTATCAAAGAGAACGCGATATATACTTACAGTACCACACAGAAGGGGATAGATACGTATAGTATCAAAAGGAACGCGATATATACTAACAGTACCACAAGGAAGGGGATAGATACATATAGTATCAAAAGGAACGCGAAATATACTTACAGTACCACAGAGAAGGGAATAGATACATATAGTATCAAAGGGAACGCGACATATACTCACATTACCACAGGGAAGGGGATAGATACGTATTGTATCAAAGGGAACGCGACATATACTTACAGTACCACAGGGAAGGGGATAGATACGTATAGTATCAAAGGGAACGCGATATATACTTACAGTACCACAGGGAAGGGAATAGATACGTACAGTATCAAAGGGAACGCGACATATACTTACAGTACCACAGAAAAGGGAATAGATACGTATAGTACCAAAGGGAACGCGACATATACTTACAGTACCACAGGGAAGGGTATAGATAGCTATAGTATCAAAGGGAACGCGACATATACTTACAGTACCACAGGGAAGGGGATAGATACATATAGTACCAAAGGGAACGCGACATATACTTACATTACCACAGGAAAGGGATAGATACATATAGTACCAAAGGGAACGCGAAATATACTTACAGTACCACAGAGAAGGGAATAAATACATATAGTACCAAAGGGAACGCGATATATACTTACAGTACCACAGAGAAGGGGATAGATACATATAGAACCAAAGGGAACGCGACATATACTTGCAGTATCACAGGGAAGGGGATAGATACATATAGTACCAAAGGGAACGCGACATATACTTACAGTACCACAGAGAAGGGGATAGATACATATAGTACCAAAGGGAACGCGACATATACTTACAGTACCACAGAGAAGGGGATAGATACTTAAAGTATCAAAGAGAACGCGATATATACTTACAGTACAACACAGAAGGGGATAGATACGTATAGTATCAAAGGGAACGCGATATATACTAACAGTACCACAGGGAAGGGGATAGATACATATAGTATCAAAAGGAACGCGAAATATACTTACAGTACCACAGAGAAGGGAATAGATACATATAGTATCAAAAGGAACGCGACATATACTCACAGTACCACAGGGAAGGGGATGGATACGTATTGTATCAAAGGGAACGCGACATATACTTACAGTACCACAGGGAAGGGGATAGATACGTATAGTATCAAAGGGAACGCGATATATACTAACAGTACCACAGGGAAGGGAATAGATACGCATAGTATCAAAAGGAACGCGACATATACTTACAGTACCACAGAAAAGGGGATAGATACGTATAGTATCAAAGGGAACGTGACATATACTTACAGTACCACAGAGAAGGGGATAGATACATATAGTATCAAAGTGAACGCGACATATACTCACAGTACCACAGGGAAGGGGATAGATACGTATAGTATCAAAGGGAACGCGACATATATTTACAGTACCACGGGGAAGGGGATAGATACGTATAGTATCAAAGGGAACGCGATTTATACTTACAGTACCACAGGGAAGGGGATAGATACGTATAGTATCAAAGGGAAACGACATATACTTACGGTACCACAGAGAAGGGGATAGATACGTATAGTCTCAAAGGGAACGCGATATATACTTACAGTACCACAGAGAAGGGGATAGATACGTAAAGTATCAAAGGGAACGCGACATATACTTACAGTACCACAGAGAAGGGGATAGATACGTATAGTATCAAAGGGAACGCGACATATACTTACAGTACCACAGGTAAGGGGATATATACTTAAAGTACCACAGGGAAGGGGATAGATACGTATAGTATCAAAGGGAACGCGATATATACTTACAGTACCACAGAGAAGAGGATAGATACGTATAGTATCAAAGGGAACGCGATATATACTTACAGTACCACAGGGAAGGGGATAGATACGTATAGTATCAAAGGGAACGCAATATATACTTACAGTACCACAGGGAAGGGGATAGATACGTATAGAATCAAAGGGAACACGATATATACTTACAGTACCACAGGGAAGGGGATAGATACGTATAGTATCAAAGGGAACGCGATATATACTTACAGTACCACAGAGAAGGGGATAGATACGTATAGTATCAAAGGGAACGCGACATATACTTACAGTACCACAGAGAAGGGGATAGATACGTATGGTATCAAAGAGAACGCGATATATACTTACAGTACCACACAGAAGGGGATAGATACGTATAGTATCAAAAGGAACGCGATATATACTAACAGTACCACAAGGAAGGGGATAGATACATATAGTATCAAAAGGAACGCGAAATATACTTACAGTACCACAGAGAAGGGAATAGATACATATAGTATCAAAGGGAACGCGACATATACTCACAGTACCACAGGGAAGGGGATAGATACGTATTGTATCAAAGGGAACGCGACATATACTTACAGTACCACAGGGAAGGGGATAGATACGTATAGTATCAAAGGGAACGCGATATATACTTACAGTACCACAGGGAAGGGAATAGATACGTACAGTATCAAAGGGAACGCGACATATACTTACAGTACCACAGAAAAGGGAATAGATACGTATAGTACCAAAGGGAACGCGACATATACTTACAGTACCACAGGGAAGGGTATAGATAGCTATAGTATCAAAGGGAACGCGACATATACTTACAGTACCACAGGGAAGGGGATAGATACATATAGTACCAAAGGGAACGCGACATATACTTACATTACCACAGGAAAGGGATAGATACATATAGTACCAAAGGGAACGCGAAATATACTTACAGTACCACAGAGAAGGGAATAAATACATATAGTACCAAAGGGAACGCGATATATACTTACAGTACCACAGAGAAGGGGATAGATACATATAGAACCAAAGGGAACGCGACATATACTTGCAGTATCACAGGGAAGGGGATAGATACATATAGTACCAAAGGGAACGCGACATATACTTACAGTACCACAGAGAAGGGGATAGATACATATAGTACCAAAGGGAACGCGACATATACTTACAGTACCACAGAGAAGGGAATAGATACATATAGGAACAGAGGGAACGCGACATATACTTACAGTACCACAGAGAAGGGGATAGATACATATAGTACCAAAGAGAACACGACTTATACTAACAGTACCACAGGGAAGGGTATAGATACATATAGTTTCAAAGGGAACACGACATATACTTACAGTACCACAGAGAAGGGGATAGATACATATATTATCAAAGGGAACGCGACATATACTTACAGTACCACAGAGAAGGGAATAGATAAATATAGTACCACAGGGAACGCGATATATAATTACAGTACCACAGAGAAGGGGATAGATACATATAGTACCAAAGGGAACGCGACATATACTTACAGTATCACAGAGAAGGGGATAGATACGTATAGTATCAAAGGGAACGCGACATATACTGACAGTACCACAGAGAAGGGGATAGATACATTTAGTACCAAAGGGTACGCGACTTATACTTACAGTACCACAGGGAAGGGGATAGATACATATAGTATCAAAAGGAACGCGACATATACGTACAGTATCACAGGGAAGGGGATAGATACATATGGTACCAATGGGAACGCGACATATACTTACAGTACCACAGAGAAGGGGATAGATACATTTAGTACCAAAGGAAACGCGACATATACTGACAGTACCGCGAAGAAGGCGATAGATACATATAGTACTAAAGGGAACGCGACATATTTACAGTGCCACAGGGAAGGGGATAGATACGTATAGTACCAAAGGGAACGCGACATATACTTACAGTACTACAGAGAAGGGGATAGATACATATAGCATCAAAGGGAACGCAACATATACTGACAGTACCAAAGAGAAGGGGATAGATACATTTAGTACCAAAGGAAACGCGACATATACTGACAGTACCACAGAGAAGGGGATAGATACATAAAGTACCAAAGGGAACGCGACATATACTTACAGTACCACAGGGAAGGCTATAGACACATAAAGTATCAAAGGGAACGCGAGATATACTTAAAGTTCCACAGAGAAGGGGATAGATACATATAGTACCAAAGGGAACGCGACATATACTTACAGTACCACAAAGAAGGGAATAGATACATATAGTACCAAAGGGAACGCGATATATACTTACAGTACCACAGAAAAGGGGATAGATACATATAGTACCAAAGGGAACGTGACATATACTTACAGTACCACAGAGAAGGGATACAAACATATAGTACCAAAGGGAACGCGACATATACTTACAGTACCACAGGGAAGGGTATAGATTGCTATAGTATCAAAGGGAACGCGACATATACTTACAGTACCACAGGGAAGGGGATAGATACATATAGTACCAAAGGGAACGCGACATATACTTACATTACCACCGGAAAGGGATAGATACATATAGTACCAAAGGGAACGCGAAATATACTTACAGTACCACAGAGAAGGGAATAAATACATATAGTACCAAAGGGAACGCGATATATACTTACAGTACCACAGAGAAGGGGATAGATACATATAGTACCAAAGGGAACGCGACATATACTTGCAGTATCACAGGGAAGGGAGTAGATACATATAGTACCAAAGGGAACGCGACATATACTTACAGTACCACAGAGAAGGGGATAGATACATATAGTACCAAAGGGAACGCGACATATACTTACAGTACCACAGAGAAGGGAATAGATACATATAGGAACAGAGGGAACGCGACATATACTTACAGTACCACAGAGAAGGGGATAGATACATATAGTACCAAAGAGAACACGACTTATACTAACAGTACCACAGGGAAGGGTATAGATACATATAGTTTCAAAGGGAACACGACATATACTTACAGTACCACAGAGAAGGGGATAGATACATATATTATCAAAGGGAACGCGACATATACTTACAGTACCACAGAGAAGGGAATAGATAAATATAGTACCACAGGGAACGCGATATATACTTACAGTACCACAGAAAAGGGGATAGATACATATAGTACCAAAGGGAACGCGACATATACTTACAGTATCACAGAGAAGGGGATAGATACGTATAGTATCAAAGGGAACGCGACATATACTGACAGTACCACAGAGAAAGGGATAGATACATTTAGTACCAAAGGGTACGCGACTTATACTTACAGTACCACAGGGAAGGGGATAGATACATATAGTATCAAAGGGAACGCGACATATACGTAAAGTATCACAGGGAAGGGGATAGATACATATGGTACCAAAGGGAACGCGACATATACTTACAGTACCAATGAGAAGGGGATAGATACATTTAGTACCAAAGGAAACGCGACATCTACTGACAGTACCGCGAAGAAGGCGATAGATACATATAGTACCAAAGGGAACGCGACATATTTACAGTGCCACAGGGAAGGGGATAGATACGTATAGTACCAAAGGGAACGCGACATATACTTACAGTACCACAGAGAAGGGGATAGATACATATAGCATCAAAGGGAACGCAACATATACTGACAGTACCAAAGAGAAGGGGATAGATACATTTAGTACCAAAGGAAACGCAACATATACTGACAGTACCACAGAAAAGGGGATAGATACATATAGTACCAAAGGGAACGCGACATATACATACAGTACAACAAAGAAGGGAATAGAGACATATAGTACCAAAGGGAACGCGATATATACTTACAGTACCACAGAGAAGGGGATAGATACATATAGTACCAAAGAGAACGCGACATACACTAACACAACCACAGGGAAGGGGAAAGATACTTCTAGTATGAAAGGGAATGCGACATATACATATAGTACAAAAGGGAACGCGACATATACTTACAGTACCAGAGGGAAGGGAATAGATACTTATAGTATTAAAGGGAATGCTACATATACATACAGTACCACAGGGAAGGGGAAAGATACGTAGAGTATCAAAGGGAACGCGACATATACTTACAGTACCACAGGGAAGGGATAGATACGTATAGTATCAAAGGGAACGCGATATATACTTACAGTACCACAGGGAAGGGGATAGATACGTATAGTATCAAAGGGAACGACATATACTTACGGTACCACAGAGAAGGGGATAGATACGTATAGTATCAAAGGGAACGCGACATATACTTACAGTACCACAGAGAAGGGGATAGATACATATAATATCAAATGGAACGCGACATATACTAACAGTACCACAGGGAAGGGGATAGATACGTATAGTATCAAAGGGAACGCGATATATACTTACAGTACCACAGGGAAGGGGATAGATACGTATAGTATCAAAGGAACGCGGGTATGTTAATGCTGTATTTTCGAAAAAATGAAAAATGATACTTAAATTTCGACTTTTAATAAAAAGACTTTTTGACTCATTTATAGTGTAATTTGTTATATTTTTTAGATTTGCTAGTAAGTTGACAATATAAATTTTCGTTTTCAAAAATAACATTCTCAAATTAGCACGTGGTTATCACGTGACACTCAAAATCTATTTATAAACGTGAAAACAGTAAACTCAAAAGTGCTAGCGTGTAGACAGTCTTGTTTTTCTAAATATTGTTATCTGTGGATAGCTTATATACCAAAGTATTAGAAAAGTGCTACTCGCCTCCTTTGAATAAAAAGATTAAATACATAAACGGAGATTTTCGTCTGAATTGTGCCAAAAATACTTTGACCTCCAGATATTACAACGTCTAACACTTAAACGGTATTAACAACATGAACCGAGTAGCAGTTTTCGAAAAATATTAATATTCAGCTTTCTGTACGTTAACTTGACTCAAAAATTCATCATTTCTACACGCTAGCACTTTTGAGTCAAAGTTAACGTGTTTCACAATTTTTTGTGTCCGACATTGTTTACAAACGCACAAGTGACTTTCAAAGGGAAGTAATTCTGTAAACAGAAATAAAAATTTCAGTCATCGGGAAATTATTGCTGATCTTTATTTAAATGTACTTTTTGTTGCATCTTCTCCATAACCAAATATTTAATAAAAGAAACAAACTATTTAAATATACATATTTTACTCGGAGAATAGCATGAATAGATCAGAATGATTATAATTACACATCGGCTTGGGGTATGAAGCCCCTTTTCTTTCTGTTTGGTATTTTTTGGCAAAAAAATTATGTATTGAATTTTTCTACGGACTCTGTAGCTTTATCTACCAATAAAACCACGTGAATAAAACATGACATCCGTGTATTCGCACAACAGTGTGGGAAGTGTCGTTAAACACCATTCAATCAATCAATCAGATAGCTCTTTGAATTCTATTTTGTCAGGTGAGGTGCCTCTCATGTTTGGGTTTTGCCACTTGTAACTGTGTAAACCTTTAGAGTTTACAATAAAATCATGAATCTTGCTCATTCTTCATAAATCATACAGACCCATACACTGTTCATCATTCAGTTGTTGGTCACAGTGGCAATCACACCATATATAATGACAGCTTGAAATATATATTCAATGTCCTGCTTTTTCTCTCTCTCAATAAATTTAATTACCACATGCTGATAGAAAACATACTTTAAGAAAAATAGATGATGATTTCATAACAAAAAAAACTTATGGTGCCATGGTCAGTAAGTATGGGACTATTAAATCAATTTATACCAAATATATGATAGTGCAAGAGCTAATGGAAATTTAATTATATTTCAAATCCTGCAACATTTTTTTCACACATACCCTTTATACACCATGTACACATTCAATGAATATTCTGTGTCTCATTCAAGCATACTTAAAAGTTAAAACTCCAAAATATGTATTTATTCTATGTATGTATATATATATATATATGTACCATTATCTCTGTAACTTATAAATTTGCAGAATATTTTCTGTTACAGCTAATTTCCTAAAGCTTGTAGAGTAAAACTTTGGTTGACTTGCTTGTCTTGTTTGTATAAATATTTACCCAAGCTTAAAGCTTAAAGCACTTAAGATTGTCATCTTCAAACAATAAATATAGGCAAACTTAAACCTGTAAATATTATAGTGAAATTCAATTGGATGTTATCTAAATTATTATTGTACAATATACAAACAAAGCAAGCAAGGTAACCTAAGTCTTGCTCTACATGCTTTAGGAAATTAGCTGTAATCTCTTTTTAAGGTACAGGAAACAGAAATATAGGTATATATAGGGTGTAAAGTTTATTTAAAGAATATATAATAATAATTTTGCAGGGTAAAGAAAAGTTGCTATTTGAATAAAAATAATAGAGAAAAATTCTCATAGCAACTAATTGACAACCCCCTCACCCCCCAGTTCAGACCCAAATTAATTAATCTGTGGCTTAAATCTGTATAAATTAGAAAAATCATGAACTTGGACAACTGTTTTGATTATCTATATTTTATTAATATCAATTTAATATATTATCTTTTATAATTGCAATGCTAACCATCAATGAGGTGTTTATTTTTAAGGATAAAGCAACATAAAACTAGCAGACATCAGTTTAACTCATGTTGAACTGAATAAGAAAAGTTATTATAATATTTATCATCTTTTAAAGCTTCATGTAATTAGATAATTGAATTAATATTGATAATTGCTCCTCAATAAGCATTATTTGGTACTTTCTGAAAAGGGGGTGTGAATGTTTTTGTAAGGGAATATATGATCAGTGTGTGCCAGAAAACCTCAAAGTTTTTCATTTAACCCAAGTAATTTAAAATATACATTCACTGATTGATTGACTTGAAATTGTGTATTAAATGCAGCTAACATGACTTATTTTACTTCATGTGGTATGTTTTTCAATGTGTCACAACTTACCATCATAACCAAATAACATATATTTTTTTTGTTTTTGTTATAAAACATGTTTCACAATCATTGAAATTAGGGAATGAGTGTTCCTATTGATGAATCTATATGCTAATTTGTATGTGAAAACATTTCATCATTCCTAACACTTTTGCTTTTGTTTCACATTATTATTAATAAACACTATTAATGATTTTGATTTTAATATTCCATGGAGCACAGCTAAATATAATTTATCCACTGAATGAAATCACAATTTGTACACAGTGACACATTTATGAAGTAAAAGTTCTGTGAAACATCCTCTCCTCAGTGATCATAATTAGGACACTATATCACATATGTATTCCACTTTCTTATAAATTTTTCCTTTGTTTGATCATGAACTAACACATGTTCCAGAATCATTGCAGTTAGTTATTCATTCATTTCAACATATTTCCTTTTGCTGAACCTGCTTTTTCATACAGTAAATTTTTTTCTCACTTTTTTTTAATACAGTCAATTAACTTCTAATTTGTATTCCTTTAAGCACAGTTAAAACAGTCTTGATTCCATTAATTTTGTCACACATATGTATAAGTAAAGAGTTGTCTTTTCAGGGAAATGAATTTTCTCTTTATATCTCATGTACAGGAATCTGATATGAAAATAATATCCTTGTTGGGTATCATTTGTTGATCTTCCTTAGAATGAAAAGTGCAGTCCTTGTGTCTTATTCATTTTATCAATTGTGCTATTGTATTGGAAGTAGCCATTGTTTCTCATTCATCTTAAAATCCTGCAAAAAAAATGATATTATAATACACAATATAATTAATTTATAAGCCCCATTGCTATATATATATGCATACTATCTATTACTTCAATCATTGTACTTGATTTATATAATAATATGCTCTTAATGTGCCCTGTTATTAATATTTTGAACATAACAATTATCTTATTTATATTCTTATTCTGATACAAAAAGAGAACTTCTATATAATCAAATTTTAGTAAGCTTAATAGCTATAGCCCTTAGTATCAGCAGTGGTTGGTAAAACTAATAGTAAACTTACATGTTTGTAATAAAATAATTGCCATGCTTGTTTACTTTCTTAACACATAAATATAATAGACAGAGTAATCTAAACTCATAAGCAATTAATCTTTAAATAGCTTTCATATCACTTGATGTGACTATAAAATATTAAAGTGTCAGTAACAATAATATAATATTTGAATGCTTACATCATAATGCAGACTTCCTACATGTCAACTCACTTGGAAGCAGTAAAAAAAAACAGTGAATACAAATTCTGCAAAAGACAAATATAAAATTGCATTTATATAATCAAAACTTTAAAAGCAATAAACACACCAAAAGTTTTTTGTTAAACATGTAGGAAAAAGGCAATAAAGGAGATACTTAAAAAAAACTGTTAGGTATTTAATCTGTATGATATTGAAATATTTACATCAATGTAGATTGACACCTTTTAAAGTCACTTATTTGGATAAGCAAATCCTACATTAGTAATCAATAGTCTTTATGTCAATTGAATGAAAGTGGTGATCAATTTAAAATGTTCATGTCTATTACTAAAAATTAAATTGGATAATATATTAACTGAGATGAGCAAATTCTCTCATTTTGTAAAATCTCAGTAGCCTGATAACTGAAATATAACTTTAATAATAGTACATTTTATTTGTTTGAACATGCATTTATAAATTCTGGTATTTTTTTTATAAACTTAGAAATGACAATGGATATATAAATACTATTTGTGAAATAAATCCATGTTTTATTTTAATAAAATTTATGCTTAAATCACAATAAAAAAAAAAATTCTGAATTGAAACAATGTCATTCTCTGTTTAAAATGTAAAAACACCAACACTGTTCATTTGCGTGGGTGGTGTATAAAAGTATAAACAAAAAATGACTAAGCTTAAGGATAGTTAGACTGGGTATGATAATATAGGGGGTGCACCCCTTACTACCAAAGTAGAAATGAATAGTTTTAATTTATTGCATACACTAAACCAAGGGGGAATTAAGGGGGGGGGGGGGGGGGGGTGTAATTATTATGTAACAGTTAGCTTGGGAAAAATCAAGTCTAATATAACTAATATTAAAACAATCTTTCTCCGAGCATTGTTTCCATTTAGCTAACTTTATTGATTCGTTGATTGATTCATAGGTCAACAGTTTTCGTCGTCGGTTATCCAAATAAATGACGAATTATAAATGTTTTGATTCACTTCAACAAATTCAATAAGAAGAAATGGGTACCGGTGATAAAGAGTTACAATTTACAACGTATTTACCTCAAAATGTATGCAAAATCCACCTTTCCATTGTAATTTCCATGTGCCGACTTCTGTGACAAGGTGCTCAACAGCTGATAATAATGACTGTGACGTGACAAGCTAAACATTGACGTTGATGAATCTTAGTTTTTGGCGATTTTCTTACTTAAAACTGTAAGTGTTCAAGGGAACAATGGTAATGTATGAAGATATTGTTAATGTCGCAATGCCGTTGTCGAAAAACAACAAGTTGATAAATCTTTGACCTCGGTGAAGCCAAAAAATCACCACTCTAT
The DNA here is from genome assembly GCF_036588685.1 of Mytilus trossulus. Lineage (NCBI taxonomy): Eukaryota > Metazoa > Mollusca > Bivalvia > Mytilida > Mytilidae > Mytilus > Mytilus trossulus. Next base: position 80,030,189 of record NC_086377.1, read on the forward strand.
AGCAAATTCTCCCAACGTCCGATTTAGCCAATCAAAGTTCGTACAGTTTCGAAAATGACGTAATATATGAGATTTCGATGCAATCACCAAAAATTGTAAAAAATTATTTGAAACCGCATTAACCTACCCGCGAAACGACATATACTTACGGTACCACAGAGAAGGGGATAGATACGTATAGTATCAAAGGGAACGCGACATATACTTACAGTACCACAGAGAAGGGAATAGATACGTATAGTATCAAAGGGAATGCGATATATACTTACAGTACTACAGGGAAGGGGATAGATACGTATAGTAACAAAGGGAACGCGACATATACTTACAGTACTACAGGGAAGGGGATATATACGTTTAGTATCAAAGGGAACGCGATATATACTTACAGTACCACAGGGAAGGGGATAGATACGTAAAGTATCAAAAGGAACGCGATACATACTTACAGTACCTCAGGGAAGGGGATAGATACGTATAGTATCAAAGGGAACGCGATAAATACTTACAGTACCACAGAGAAGGGGATAGATACGTATAGTATTAAAAGGAACGCGACATATACTTACAGTACCACAGAGAAGGGGATAGATACGTATAGTATCAAAGGGAACGCGACATATACTTACAATACCACAGGGAAGGGGATATATACTTACAGTACCACAGAGAAGGGGATAGATACGTATAGTATCAAAGGGAACGCCGCTATATACTTACAGTACCACAGAGAAGGGGATAGATACGTATAGTATCAAAGGGAACGCGATATATACTTACAGTACCACAGGGAAGGGGATAGATACGTATAGTATCAAAGGGAACGCGATATATACTTACAGTACCACAGGGAAGGGGAAAGATACGTATAGTATCAAAGGGAACGCGGAATATACTTACAGTACCACAGAGAAGGGGATAGATACTAAAGTATCAAAGGGAACGCGATATATACTTACAGTACCACAGGGAAGGGGAAAGATACGTATAGTATCAAAGGGAACGCGGAATATACTTACAGTACCACAGGGAAGGGGATAGATACGTATAGTATCAAAGGAAACAACATATACTTACGGTACCACAGAGAAGGGGATAGATACGTATAGTATCAAAGGGAACGCGACATATACTTACAGTACCACAGAGAAGGGAATAGATACGTATAGTATCAAAGGGAATGCGATATATACTTACAGTACTACAGGGAAGGGGATAGATACGTATAGTAACAAAGGGAACGCGACATATACTTACAGTACTACAGGGAAGGGGATATATACGTTTAGTATCAAAGGGAACGCGATATATACTTACAGTACCACAGGGAAGGGGATAGATACGTAAAGTATCAAAAGGAACGCGATACATACTTACAGTACCTCAGGGAAGGGGATAGATACGTATAGTATCAAAGGGAACGCGATAAATACTTACAGTACCACAGAGAAGGGGATAGATACGTATAGTATTAAAAGGAACGCGACATATACTTACAGTACCACAGAGAAGGGGATAGATACGTATAGTATCAAAGGGAACGCGACATATACTTACAATACCACAGGGAAGGGGATATATACTTACAGTACCACAGAGAAGGGGATAGATACGTATAGTATCAAAGGGAACGCCGCTATATACTTACAGTACCACAGAGAAGGGGATAGATACGTATAGTATCAAAGGGAACGCGATATATACTTACAGTACCACAGGGAAGGGGATAGATACGTATAGTATCAAAGGGAACGCGATATATACTTACAGTACCACAGGGAAGGGAAAAGATACGTATAGTATCAAAGGGAACGCGGAATATACTTACAGTACCACAGAGAAGGGGACAGATACTAAAGTATCAAAGGGAACGCGACATATACTTACAGTACCACAGAGAAGGGGATAGATACGTATAGTATCAAAGGGAACGCGACATATACTTACAGTACCACAGAGAAGGGGATAGATATATATAGTATCAAAGGGAACGCGATATATACTTACAGTACCACAGAGAAGGGGATAGATACGTATAGTATCAAAGGGAACGCGACATATACTTACAGTACAACAGAGAAGGGGATAGATACGTATGGTATCAAAGAGAACGCGATATATACGTACAGTACCACACAGAAGGGGATAGATACGTATAGTATCAAAGAGAACGCGATATATACTAACAGTACCACAGGGAAGGGGATAGATACATATAGTATCAAAAGGAACGCGAAATATACTTACAGTACCACAGAGAAGGGAATAGATACATATAGTATCAAAGGGAACGCGACATATACTCACAGTACCACAGGGAAGGGGATAGATACGTATTGTATCAAAGGGAACGCGACATATACTTACAGTACCACAGGGAAGGGGATAGATACGTATAGTATCAAAGGGAACGCGATATATACTTACAGTACCACAGGGAAGGGAATATATACGTATAGTATCAAAGGGAACGCGACATATACTTACAGTACCACAGAAAAGGGGATAGATACGTATAGTATCAAAGGGAACGTGACATATACTTACAGTACCACAGAGTAGGGGATAGATACATATAGTATCAACGGGAACGCGACATATACTCACAGTACCACAAGGAAGGGGATAGATACGTATAGTATCAAAGGGAACGCGACATATACTTACAGTACAACGGGGAAGGGGATAGATACGTATAGTATCAAAGGGAACGCGATATATACTTACAGTACCACAGGGAAGGGGATAGATACGTATAGTATCAAAGGGAAACGACATATACTTACAGTACCACAGAGAAGGGGATGGATACGTATAGTATCAAAGGGAACGCGATATATACTTACAGTACCACAAAGGGGATAGATACGTATAGTATCAAAGGGAACGCGACATATACTTACAGTACCACAGGGAAGGGGATATATACTTAATGTACCACAGGGAAGGGGATAGATACGTATAGTATCAAAGGGAACGCGATATATACTTACAGTACCACAGGGAAGGGGATAGATACGTATAGAATCAAAGGGAACGCGATATATACTTACAGTACCACAGGGAAGGGGATAGATACGTATGGTATCAAAGAGAACGCGATATATACTTACAGTACCACAGAGAAGGGGATAGATACTTAAAGTATCAAAGAGAACGCGATATATACTTACAGTACAACACAGAAGGGGATAGATACGTATAGTATCAAAGGGAACGCGATATATACTAACAGTACCACAGGGAAGGGGATAGATACATATAGTATCAAAAGGAACGCGAAATATACTTACAGTACCACAGAGAAGGGAATAGATACATATAGTATCAAAGGGAACGCGACATATACTCACAGTACCACAGGGAAGGGGATGGATACGTATTGTATCAAAGGGAACGCGACATATACTTACAGTACCACAGGGAAGGGGATAGATACGTATAGTATCAAAGGGAACGCGATATATACTTACAGTACCACAGGGAAGGGAATAGATACGCATAGTTTCAAAGGGAACGCGACATATACTTACAGTACCACAGAAAAGGGGATAGATACGTATAGTATCAAAGGGAACGTGACATATACTTACAGTACCACAGAGAAGGGGATAGATACATATAGTATCAAAGGGAACGCGACATATACTCACAGTACCACAGGGAAGGGGATAGATACGTATAGTATCAAAGGGAACGCGACATATACTTACAGTACCACGGGGAAGGGGATAGATACGTATAGTATCAAAGGGAACGCGATATATACTTACAGTACCACAGGGAAGGGGATAGATACGTATAGTATCAAAGGGAAACGACATATACTTACGGTACCACAGAGAAGGGGATAGATACGTATAGTATCAAAGGGAACGCGATATATACTTACAGTACCACAGAGAAGGGGATAGATACGTAAAGTATCAAAGGGAACGCGACATATACTTACAGTACCACAGAGAAGGGGATAGATACGTATAGTATCAAAGGGAACGCGACATATACTTACAGTACCACAGGTAAGGGGATATATACTTAAAGTACCACAGGGAAGGGGATAGATACGTATAGTATCAAAGGGAACGCGATATATACTTACAGTACCACAGAGAAGAGGATAGATACGTATAGTATCAAAGGGAACGCGATATATACTTACAGTACCACAGGGAAGGGGATAGATACGTATAGTATCAAAGGGAACGCAATATATACTTACAGTACCACAGGGAAGGGGATAGATACGTATAGAATCAAAGGGAACGCGATATATACTTACAGTACCACAGGGAAGGGGATAGATACGTATAGTATCAAAGGGAACGCGATATATACTTACAGTACCACAGAGAAGGGGATAGATACGTATAGTATCAAAGGGAACGCGACATATACTTACAGTACCACAGAGAAGGGGATAGATACGTATGGTATCAAAGAGAACGCGATATATACTTACAGTACCACAGGGAAGGGGATAGATACGTATAGTATCAAAGGGAACGCGATATATACTTACAGTACCACAGGGAAGGGGATAGATACGTATAGTATCAAAGGAAACGACATATACTTACGGTACCACAGAGAAGGGGATAGATACGTATAGTATCAAAGGGAACGCGACATATACTTACAGTACCACAGAGAAGGGAATAGATACGTATAGTATCAAAGGGAATGCGATATATACTTACAGTACTACAGGGAAGGGGATAGATACGTATAGTAACAAAGGGAACGCGACATATACTTACAGTACTACAGGGAAGGGGATATATACGTTTAGTATCAAAGGGAACGCGATATATACTTACAGTACCACAGGGAAGGGGATAGATACGTAAAGTATCAAAAGGAACGCGATACATACTTACAGTACCTCAGGGAAGGGGATAGATACGTATAGTATCAAAGGGAACGCGATAAATACTTACAGTACCACAGAGAAGGGGATAGATACGTATAGTATTAAAAGGAACGCGACATATACTTACAGTACCACAGAGAAGGGGATAGATACGTATAGTATCAAAGGGAACGCGACATATACTTACAATACCACAGGGAAGGGGATATATACTTACAGTACCACAGAGAAGGGGATAGATACGTATAGTATCAAAGGGAACGCCGCTATATACTTACAGTACCACAGAGAAGGGGATAGATACGTATAGTATCAAAGGGAACGCGATATATACTTACAGTACCACAGGGAAGGGGATAGATACGTATAGTATCAAAGGGAACGCGATATATACTTACAGTACCACAGGGAAGGGGAAAGATACGTATAGTATCAAAGGGAACGCGGAATATACTTACAGTACCACAGAGAAGGGGATAGATACTAAAGTATCAAAGGGAACGCGATATATACTTACAGTACCACAGGGAAGGGGAAAGATACGTATAGTATCAAAGGGAACGCGGAATATACTTACAGTACCACAGGGAAGGGGATAGATACGTATAGTATCAAAGGAAACGACATATACTTACGGTACCACAGAGAAGGGGATAGATACGTATAGTATCAAAGGGAACGCGACATATACTTACAGTACCACAGAGAAGGGAATAGATACGTATAGTATCAAAGGGAATGCGATATATACTTACAGTACTACAGGGAAGGGGATAGATACGTATAGTAACAAAGGGAACGCGACATATACTTACAGTACTACAGGGAAGGGGATATATACGTTTAGTATCAAAGGGAACGCGATATATACTTACAGTACCACAGGGAAGGGGATAGATACGTAAAGTATCAAAAGGAACGCGATACATACTTACAGTACCTCAGGGAAGGGGATAGATACGTATAGTATCAAAGGGAACGCGATAAATACTTACAGTACCACAGAGAAGGGGATAGATACGTATAGTATTAAAAGGAACGCGACATATACTTACAGTACCACAGAGAAGGGGATAGATACGTATAGTATCAAAGGGAACGCGACATATACTTACAATACCACAGGGAAGGGGATATATACTTACAGTACCACAGAGAAGGGGATAGATACGTATAGTATCAACGGGAACGCGACATATACTCACAGTACCACAGGGAAGGGGATAGATACGTATAGTATCAAAGGGAACGCGACATATACTTACAGTACAACGGGGAAGGGGATAGATACGTATAGTATCAAAGGGAACGCGATATATACTTACAGTGACACAGGGAAGGGGATAGATACGTATAGTATCAAAGGGAAACGACATATACTTACAGTACCACAGAGAAGGGGATAGATACGTATAGTATCAAAGGGAACGCGATATATACTTACAGTACCACAAAGGGGATAGATACGTATAGTATCAAAGGGAACGCGACATATACTTACAGTACCACAGGGAAGGGGATATATACTTAAAGTACCACAGGGAAGGGGATAGATACGTATAGTATCAAAGGGAACGCGATATATACTTACAGTACCACAGGGAAGGGGATAGATACGTATAGAATCAAAGGGAACGCGATATATACTTACAGTACCACAGGGAAGGGGATAGATACGTATGGTATCAAAGAGAACGCGATATATACTTACAGTACCACAGAGAAGGGGATAGATACTTAAAGTATCAAAGAGAACGCGATATATACTTACAGTACAACACAGAAGGGGATAGATACGTATAGTATCAAAGGGAACGCGATATATACTAACAGTACCACAGGGAAGGGGATAGATACATATAGTATCAAAAGGAACGCGAAATATACTTACAGTACCACAGAGAAGGGAATAGATACATATAGTATCAAAGGGAACGCGACATATACTCACAGTACCACAGGGAAGGGGATGGATACGTATTGTATCAAAGGGAACGCGACATATACTTACAGTACCACAGGGAAGGGGATAGATACGTATAGTATCAAAGGGAACGCGATATATACTTACAGTACCACAGGGAAGGGAATAGATACGCATAGTTTCAAAGGGAACGCAACATATACTTACAGTACCACAGAAAAGGGGATAGATACGTATAGTATCAAAGGGAACGTGACATATACTTACAGTACCACAGAGAAGGGGATAGATACATATAGTATCAAAGGGAACGCGACATATACTCACAGTACCACAGGGAAGGGGATAGATACGTATAGTATCAAAGGGAACGCGACATATGCTTACAGTACCACGGGGAAGGGGATAGATACGTATAGTATCAAAGGGAACGCGATATATACTTACAGTACCACAGAGAAGAGGATAGATACGTATAGTATCAAAGGGAACGCTATATATACTTACAGTACCACAGGGAAGGGGATAGATACGTATAGTATCAAAGGGAACGCAATATATACTTACAGTACCACAGGGAAGGGGATAGATACGTATAGAATCAAAGGGAACGCGATATATACTTACAGTACCACAGGGAAGGGGATAGATACGTATAGTATCAAAGGGAACGCGATATATACTTACAGTACCACAGAGAAGGGGATAGATACGTATAGTATCAAAGGGAACGCGACATATACTTACAGTACCACAGAGAAGGGGATAGATACGTATGGTATCAAAGAGAACGCGATATATACTTACAGTACCACACAGAAGGGGATAGATACGTATAGTATCAAAAGGAACGCGATATATACTAACAGTACCACAGGGAAGGGGATAGATACATATAGTATCAAAAGGAACGCGAAATATACTTACAGTACCACAGAGAAGGGAATAGATACTTATAGTATCAAAGGGAACGCGACATATACTCACAGTACCACAGGGAAGGGGATAGATACGTATTGTATCAAAGGGAACGCGACATATACTTACAGTACCACAGGGAAGGGGATAGATACGTATAGTATCAAAGGGAACGCGATATATACTTACAGTACCACAGGGAAGGGAATAGATACGTATAGTATCAAAGGGAACGCGACATATACTTACAGTACCACAGAAAAGGGGATAGATACGTATAGTATCAAAGGGAACGTGACATATACTTACAGTACCACAGAGAAGGGGATAGATACATATAGTATCAAAGGGAACAAGACATATACTCACAGTACCACAGGGAAGGGGATAGATACGTATAGTATCAAAGGGAACACGACATATACTTACAGTACAACGGGGAAGGGGATAGATACGTAAAGTATCAAAGGGAACGCGATATATACTTACAGTACCACAGGGAAGGGGATAGATACGTATAGTATCAAAGGGAAACGACATATACTTACGGTACCACAGAGAAGGGGATAGATACGTATATTATCAAAGGGAACGCGATATATACTTACAGTACCACAGAGAAGGGGATAGATACGTAAAGTATCAAAGGGAACGCGACATATACTTACAGTACCACAGAGAAGGGAATAGATACGTATAGTATCAAAGGGAACGCGACATATACTTACAGTACCACAGGGAAGGGGATATATACTTAAAGTACCACAGGGAAGGGGATAGATACGTATAGTATCAAAGGGAACGCGATATATACTTACAGTACCACAGGGAAGGGGATAGATACGTATAGTATCAAAGGGAATGCAATATATACTTACAGTACCACAGGGAAGGGGATAGATACGTATAGTATCAAAGGGAACGCGAAATATACTTACAGTACCACAGAGAAGGGGATAGATACTTAGAGTATCAAAGGGAACGCGATAAATACTTACAGTACCACAGAGAAGGGGATAGATATATATAGTATCAAAGGGAACGCGACATATACTTACAGTACCACAGGGAAGGGGATAGATACGTATAGTATCAAAGGGAACGCGACATATACTTACAGTACCACAGAGAAGGAAATAGATACATATAGTATCAAAGGGAACGCGACATATACTTACAGTACCACAGAGAAGGGGATAGATACATATAGTACCAAATATACGCGACATATACTAACAGTACCACAGGGAAGGGTATAGATACATATAGTATCAAAGGGAACGCGACATATACTTACAGTACCACAGGGAAGGGTATATATACATATAGTACCAAAGGGAACGCGACATATTCTTACAGTACCACAGAGAAGGGGATAGATACACATAGTACCAAAGGGAACGCGACATATACATACAGTACCACAGGGAAGGGTATAGATACATATAGTACCAAAGGGAACGCGACATATACTTACAGTACCACAGAGAAGGGGATAGATACATATAGTACCAAAGGGAACGCGACATTTTGTCACATATACTTATAGTACCACAGAGAAGGGGATAGATACACATAGTACCAAATGGAACGCGACATATACTTACAGTACCACAGAGAAGGGGATAGATACATATAGTACCAAATATACGCGACATATACTAACAGTACCACAGGGAAGGGTATAGATACATATATTATCAAAGGGAACGCGACATATACTTACAGTACCACAGGGAAGGGTATAGATACATATATTACCAAAGGGAACGCGACATATACTTACAGTACCACAGAGAAGGGGATAGATACATATAGTACCAAATATACGCGACATATATTAACAGTACCACAGGGAAGGGTATAGATACATATAGTATCAAAGGGAACGCGACATATACTTACAGTACCACAAGGAAGGGATAGATACGTATAGTATCAAAGGGAACGCGACACATACTTACAGTACCACAGGGAAGGCTATAGATACATATAGTATCAAAGGGAACGCGACATATACTTACAGTTCCACAGGGAAGGGTATAGATACATATAGTATCAAAGGAAACGCGACATATACTTACAGTACCACAGAGAAGGGGATAGATACGTATAGTATCAAAGGGAACGCGTCATATACTTACAGTACCACAGAGAATGGGATAGATACATATAGTATCAAAGGGAACGCGACATATACTTACAGTACCACAGGGAAGGGTATATATACATATAGTACCAAATATACGCGACATATACTAACAGTACCACAGGGAAGGGTATAGATACATATAGTATCAAAGGGAACGCGACATATACTTACAGTACCACAGGGAAGGGTATAGATACATATAGTACCAAAGGGAACGCGACATATACTTACAGTACCACAGAGAAGGGGATAGATACATATAGTACCAAATATACGCGACATATACTAACAGTACCACAGGGAAGGGTATAGATACATATAATATCAAAGGGAACGCGACATATACTTACAGTACCACAGGGAAGGGTATACATACATATAGTACCAAAGGGAACGCGACATATTCTTACAGTACCACAGAGAAGGGGATAGATACACATAGTACCAAAGGGAACGCGACATAAACATACAGTACCACAGGGAAGGGTATAGATACATATAGTACCAAAGGGAACGCGACATATACTTACAGTACCACAGAGAAGGGGATAGATACATATAGTACCAAAGGGAACGCGACATTATGTCACATATACTCACAGTACCACAGAGAAGGGGATAGATACACATAGTACCAAATGGAACGCGACATATACTTACAGTACCACAGAGAAGGGGATAGAAACATATAGTACCAAATATACGCGACATATACTTACAGTATCACAGAGAAGGGGATAGATACATATAGTATCAAAGGGAACGCGACATATACTTACAGTACCACAGGGAAGGGGATAGATACGTATAGTATCAAAGGGAACGCGACATATACTTACAGTACCACAGAGAAGGAAATAGATACATATAGTATCAAAGGGAACGCGACATATACTTACAGTACCACAGAGAAGGGGATAGATACATATAGTACCAAATATACGCGACATATACTAACAGTACCACAGGGAAGGGTATAGATACATATAGTATCAAAGGGAACGCGACATATACTTACAGTACCACAGGGAAGGGTATATATACATATAGTACCAAAGGGAACGCGACATATTCTTACAGTACCACAGAGAAGGGGATAGATACACATAGTACCAAAGGGAACGCGACATATACATACAGTACCACAGGGAAGGGTATAGATACATATAGTACCAAAGGGAACGCGACATATACTTACAGTACCACAGAGAAGGGGATAGATACATATAGTACCAAAGGGAACGCGACATTATGTCACATATACTTATAGTACCACAGAGAAGGGGATAGATACACATAGTACCAAATGGAACGCGACATATACTTACAGTACCACAGAGAAGGGGATAGATACATATAGTACCAAATATACGCGACATATACTAACAGTACCACAGGGAAGGGTATAGATACATATAGTATCAAAGGGAACGCGACATATACTTACAGTACCACAGGGAAGGGTATAGATACATATATTACCAAAGGGAACGCGACATATACTTACAGTACCACAGAGAAGGGGATAGATACATATAGTACCAAATATACGCGACATATATTAACAGTACCACAGGGAAGGGTATAGATACATATAGTATCAAAGGGAACGCGACATATACTTACAGTACCACAAGGAAGGGATAGATACGTATAGTATCAAAGGGAACGCGACACATACTTACAGTACCACAGGGAAGGCTATAGATACATATAGTATCAAAGGGAACGCGACATATACTTACAGTTCCACAGGGAAGGGTATAGATACATATAGTATCAAAGGAAACGCGACATATACTTACAGTACCACAGAGAAGGGGATAGATACGTATAGTATCAAAGGGAACGCGTCATATACTTACAGTACCACAGAGAATGGGATAGATACATATAGTATCAAAGGGAACGCGACATATACTTACAGTACCACAGGGAAGGGTATATATACATATAGTACCAAATATACGCGACATATACTAACAGTACCACAGGGAAGGGTATAGATACATATAGTATCAAAGGGAACGCGACATATACTTACAGTACCACAGGGAAGGGTATAGATACATATAGTACCAAAGGGAACGCGACATATACTTACAGTACCACAGAGAAGGGGATAGATACATATAGTACCAAATATACGCGACATATACTAACAGTACCACAGGGAAGGGTATAGATACATATAATATCAAAGGGAACGCGACATATACTTACAGTACCACAGAGAAGGAAATAGATACATATAGTATCAAAGGGAACGCGACATATACTTACAGTACCACAGAGAAGGGGATAGATACATATAGTACCAAATATACGCGACATATACTAACAGTACCACAGGGAAGGGTATAGATACATATAGTATCAAAGGGAACGCGACATATACTTACAGTACCACAGGGAAGGGTATATATACATATAGTACCAAAGGGAACGCGACATATTCTTACAGTACCACAGAGAAGGGGATAGATACACATAGTACCAAAGGGAACGCGACATATACATACAGTACCACAGGGAAGGGTATAGATACATATAGTACCAAAGGGAACGCGACATATACTTACAGTACCACAGAGAAGGGGATAGATACATATAGTACCAAAGGGAACGCGACATTATGTCACATATACTTATAGTACCACAGAGAAGGGGATAGATACACATAGTACCAAATGGAACGCGACATATACTTACAGTACCACAGAGAAGGGGATAGATACATATAGTACCAAATATACGCGACATATACTAACAGTACCACAGGGAAGGGTATAGATACATATAGTATCAAAGGGAACGCGACATATACTTACAGTACCACAGGGAAGGGTATAGATACATATATTACCAAAGGGAACGCGACATATACTTACAGTACCACAGAGAAGGGGATAGATACATATAGTACCAAATATACGCGACATATATTAACAGTACCACAGGGAAGGGTATAGATACATATAGTATCAAAGGGAACGCGACATATACTTACAGTACCACAAGGAAGGGATAGATACGTATAGTATCAAAGGGAACGCGACACATACTTACAGTACCACAGGGAAGGCTATAGATACATATAGTATCAAAGGGAACGCGACATATACTTACAGTTCCACAGGGAAGGGTATAGATACATATAGTATCAAAGGAAACGCGACATATACTTACAGTACCACAGAGAAGGGGATAGATACGTATAGTATCAAAGGGAACGCGTCATATACTTACAGTACCACAGAGAATGGGATAGATACATATAGTATCAAAGGGAACGCGACATATACTTACAGTACCACAGGGAAGGGTATATATACATATAGTACCAAATATACGCGACATATACTAACAGTACCACAGGGAAGGGTATAGATACATATAGTATCAAAGGGAACGCGACATATACTTACAGTACCACAGGGAAGGGTATAGATACATATAGTACCAAAGGGAACGCGACATATACTTACAGTACCACAGAGAAGGGGATAGATACATATAGTACCAAATATACGCGACATATACTAACAGTACCACAGGGAAGGGTATAGATACATATAATATCAAAGGGAACGCGACATATACTTACAGTACCACAGGGAAAGGTATACATACATATAGTACCAAAGGGAACGCGACATATTCTTACAGTACCACAGAGAAGGGGATAGATACACATAGTACCAAAGGGAACGCGACATAAACATACAGTACCACAGGGAAGGGTATAGATACATATAGTACCAAAGGGAACGCGACATATACTTACAGTACCACAGAGAAGGGGATAGATACATATAGTACCAAAGGGAACGCGACATTATGTCACATATACTCACAGTACCACAGAGAAGGGGATAGATACACATAGTACCAAATGGAACGCGACATATACTTACAGTACCACAGAGAAGGGGATAGATACATATAGTACCAAATATACGCGACATATACTTACAGTACCACAGAGAAGGGGATAGATACACATAGTACCAAAGAGAACGCGATATATACTTACAGTACCACAGAGAAGGGGATAGATACATATAGTACCAAATATACGCGACATATACTAACAGTACCACAGGGAAGGGTATATATACATATAGTATTAAAGGGAACGCGACATATACTTACAGTACCACAGGGAAGGGTATAGATACATATAGTACCAAAGGGAACGCGACATATACTTACAGTACCACAGAGAAGGGGATAGATACATATAGTACCAAATATACGCGACATATACTAACAGTACCACAGGGAAGGGTATAGATACATATAGTATCAAAGGGAAGGCGACATATACTTACAGTACCACAGGGAAGGGTATAGATACATATAGTACAAAATGGAACGCGACATATTCTTACAGTACCACAGAGAAGGGGATAGATACACATAGTACCAAAGGGAACGCGACATATACATACAGTACCACAGGGAAGGGGATAGATACATATAGTACCCAAGGGAACGCGACATATACTTACAGTACCACAGAGAAGGGGATAGATACATGAAGTACCAAAGGGAACGCGACATATACTTACAGTACCACAGAGAAGGGGATAGATACATGAAGTACCAAAGGGAACGCGACATATACTTACAGTACCACAGAGAAGGGGATAGATACATGAAGTACCAAAGGGAACGCGACATATACTTACAGTACCACAGAGAAGGGAATAGATACATATAGTATCAAAGGGAACGCGACATATACTTACAGTACCACAGAGAAGGGGATAGATATATATAGTACCAAAGGGAACGCGACATATACTTACAGTACCACAGGGAAGGGGATAGATACGTATAGTATCAAAGGGAACGCGACATATACTTACAGTACCACAGAGAAGGGGATAGATATACATAGTACCAAAGGGAACGCGACATATACTTACAGTACCACAGGGAAGGGGATGAATACGTATAGTATCAAAGGGAACGCGACATATACTTACAGTACCACAGAGAAGGGGATATATACATCTAGTACCAAAGGGAACGCGATATATACTGACAGTACCACAGAGATGGGGGTATATACATATAGTACCAAAGGGAACGCGACATATACTTACAGTACCACAGGGAAGGCTATAGATATATATAGTATCAAAGGGAACGCGACATATACTTACAGTACCACAGGGAAGGGTATAGATACATATAGTACCAAATATACGCGACATATACTAACAGTACCACAGGGAAGGGTATAGATACATATAGTATCAAAGGAAACGCGACATATACTTACAGTACCACAGGGAAGGGGATAGATACATATAGTATCAAAGGAAACGCGACATATACTTACAGTACCACAGGGAAGGGGATAGATACGTATAGTATCAAAGGGAACGCGACATATACTTACAGTACCACAGGGAAGGGGATGGATACGTATAGTATCAAAGGGAACGCGACATATACTTACAGTACCACAGAAAAGGGGATAGATACGTATAGTATTAAAGGGAACGTAACATATACTTACAGTACCACAGAGAAGGGGACAGATACATATAGTATCAAAGGAAACGCGACATATACTTACAGTACCACAGGGAAGGGGATAGATACGTATAGTATCAAAGGGAACGCGACATATACTTACAGTACCACAGGGAAGGGGATAGATACGTATAGTATCAAAGGGAACGCGACATATACTGACAGTACCACAGAAAAGGGGATAGATACGTATAGTATTAAAGGGAACGTAACATATACTAACAGTACCACAGAGAAGGGGATAGATACATATAGTATCAAAGGGAACGCGACATATACTTACAGTACCACAGGGAAGGGTATATATACATATAGTACCAAATATACGCGACATATACTAACAGTACCACAGGGAAGGGTATAGATACATATAGTATCAAAGGGAACGCGACATATACTTACAGTACCACAGGGAAGGGTATAGATACATATAGTACCAAAGGGAACGCGACATATACTTACAGTACCACAGAGAAGGGGATAGATACATATAGTACCAAATATACGCGACATATACTAACAGTACCACAGGGAAGGGTATAGATACATATAATATCAAAGGGAACGCGACATATACTTACAGTACCACAGGGAAGGGTATACATACATATAGTACCAAAGGGAACGCGACATATTCTTACAGTACCACAGAGAAGGGGATAGATACACATAGTACCAAAGGGAACGCGACATAAACATACAGTACCACAGGGAAGGGTATAGATACATATAGTACCAAAGGGAACGCGACATATACTTACAGTACCACAGAGAAGGGGATAGATACATATAGTACCAAAGGGAACACGACATTATGTCACATATACTCACAGTACCACAGAGAAGGGGATAGATACACATAGTACCAAATGGAACGCGACATATACTTACAGTACCACAGAGAAGGGGATAGATACATATAGTACCAAATATACGCGACATATACTTACAGTACCACAGAGAAGGGGATAGATACACATAGTACCAAAGGGAACGCGATATATACTTACAGTACCACAGAGAAGGGGATAGATACATATAGTACCAAATATACGCGACATATACTAACAGTACCACAGGGAAGGGTATATATACATATAGTATCAAAGGGAACGCGACATATACTTACAGTACCACAGGGAAGGGTATAGATACATATAGTACCAAAGGGAACGCGACATATACTTACAGTACCACAGAGAAGGGGATAGATACATATAGTACCAAATATACGCGACATATACTAACAGTACCACAGGGAAGGGTATAGATACATATAGTATCAAAGGGAAGGCGACATATACTTACAGTACCACAGGGAAGGGTATAGATACATATAGTACAAAACGGAACGCGACATATTCTTACAGTACCACAGAGAAGGGGATAGATACACATAGTACCAAAGGGAACGCGACATATACATACAGTACCACAGGGAAGGGGATAGATACATATAGTACCCAAGGGAACGCGACATATACTTACAGTACCACAGAGAAGGGGATAGATACATGAAGTACCAAAGGGAACGCGACATATACTTACAGTACCACAGAGAAGGGGATAGATACATGAAGTACCAAAGGGAACGCGACATATACTTACAGTACCACAGAGAAGGGGATAGATACATGAAGTACCAAAGGGAACGCGACATATACTTACAGTACCACAGAGAAGGGAATAGATACATATAGTATCAAAGGGAACGCGACATATACTTACAGTACCACAGAGAAGGGGATAGATATATATAGTACCAAAGGGAACGCGACATATACTTACAGTACCACAGGGAAGGGGATAGATACGTATAGTATCAAAGGGAACGCGACATATACTTACAGTACCACAGAGAAGGGGATAGATATACATAGTACCAAAGGGAACGCGACATATACTTACAGTACCACAGGGAAGGGGATGAATACGTATAGTATCAAAGGGAACGCGACATATACTTACAGTACCACAGAGAAGGGGATATATACATCTAGTACCAAAGGGAACGCGATATATACTGACAGTACCACAGAGATGGGGGTATATACATATAGTACCAAAGGGAACGCGACATATACTTACAGTACCACAGGGAAGGCTATAGATATATATAGTATCAAAGGGAACGCGACATATACTTACAGTACCACAGGGAAGGGTATAGATACATATAGTACCAAATATACGCGACATATACTAACAGTACCACAGGGAAGGGTATAGATACATATAGTATCAAAGGAAACGCGACATATACTTACAGTACCACAGGGAAGGGGATAGATACATATAGTATCAAAGGAAACGCGACATAAACTTACAGTACCACAGGGAAGGGGATAGATACGTATAGTATCAAAGGGAACGCAACATATACTTACAGTACCACAGGGAAGGGGATAGATACGTATAGTATCAAAGGGAACGCGACATATACTTACAGTACCACAGAAAAGGGGATAGATACGTATAGTATTAAAGGGAACGTAACATATACTTACAGTACCACAGAGAAGGGGATAGATACATATAGTATCAAAGGAAACGCGACATATACTTACAGTACCACAGGGAAGGGGATAGATACGTATAGTATCAAAGGGAACGCGACATATACTTACAGTACCACAGGGAAGGGGATAGATACGTATAGTATCAAAGGGTACGCGACATATACTGACAGTACCACAGAAAAGGGGATAGATACGTATAGTATTAAAGGGAACGTAACATATACTTACAGTACCACAGAGAAGGGGATAGATACATATAGTATCAAAGGGAACGCGACATATACTCACAGTACCACAGGGAAGGGGATAGATACGTATAGTATCAAAGGGAACGCGACATATACGTACAGTATCATAGGGAAGGGGATAGATACATATGGTACCAAAGGGAACGCGACATATACTTACAGTACCACAGAGAAGGGGATAGATACATTTAGTACCAAAGGAAATGCAACATATACCGACAGTACCGCAGAGAAGGCGATAGATACATATAGTACCAAAGGGAACGCGACATATATTTACAGTGCCACAGGGAAGGGGATAGATACGTATAGTACCAAAGGGAACGCGACATATACTTACAGTACCACAGAGAAGGGGATAGATACATATAGCATCAAAGGGAACGCAACATATACTGACAGTACCAAAGAGAAGGGGATAGATACATTTAGTACCAAAGGAAACGCGACATATACTGACAGTACCACAGAGAAGGGGATAGATACATATAGTACCAAAGGGAACGCGACATATACATACAGTACATCAAAGAAGGGGATAGAGACATTTAGTACCAAAGGGAACGTGATATATACTTACAGTACCACAGAGAAGGGGATAGATACATATAATACCAAAGAGAACGCGACATACACTAACAGAACCACAGGGAAGGGGAAAGATACTTCTAGTATGAAAGGGAATGCGACATATACATAAAGTACCAAAGGGAACGCGACATATACTTACAGTACCAGAGGGAAGGGAATAGATACTTATAGTATTAAAGGGAATGCTACATATACATACAGTACCACAGGGAAGGGGAAAGATACGTAGAGTATCAAAGGGAACGCGACATATACTTACAGTACCACAGGGAAGGGGATAGATACGTATGGTATCAAAGGGAACGCGAAATATACTTACAGTACCACAGGGAAGGGGATAGATACGTATGGTATCAAAGGAAACGCCATACTTACGGTACCACAGAGAAGGGAATAGATACTTATAGTATTAAAGGGAATGCTACATATACATACAGTACCACAGGGAAGGGGAAAGATACGTAGAGTATCAAAGGGAACGCGACATATACTTACAGTACCACAGGGAAGGGGATAGATACGTATGGTATCAAAGGGAACGCGAAATATACTTACAGTACCACAGGGAAGGGGATAGATACGTATGGTATCAAAGGAAACGCCATACTTACGGTACCACAGAGAAGGGGATAGATACGTATAGTATCAAAGGGAACGCGACATATTCTTACAGTACCACAGAGAAGGGGATAGATACACATAGTACCAAAGGGAACGCGACATAAACATACAGTACCACAGGGAAGGGTATAGATACATATAGTACCAAAGGGAACGCGACATATACTTACAGTACCACAGAGAAGGGGATAGATACATATAGTACCAAAGGGAACGCGACATTATGTCACATATACTCACAGTACCACAGAGAAGGGGATAGATACACATAGTACCAAATGGAACGCGACATATACTTACAGTACCACAGAGAAGGGGATAGATACATATAGTACCAAATATACGCGACATATACTTACAGTACCACAGAGAAGGGGATAGATACACATAGTACCAAAGAGAACGCGATATATACTTACAGTACCACAGAGAAGGGGATAGATACATATAGTACCAAATATACGCGACATATACTAACAGTACCACAGGGAAGGGTATATATACATATAGTATTAAAGGGAACGCGACATATACTTACAGTACCACAGGGAAGGGTATAGATACATATAGTACCAAAGGGAACGCGACATATACTTACAGTACCACAGAGAAGGGGATAGATACATATAGTACCAAATTTACGCGACATATACTAACAGTACCACAGGGAAGGGTATAGATACATATAGTATCAAAGGGAAGGCGACATATACTTACAGTACCACAGGGAAGGGTATAGATACATATAGTACAAAATGGAACGCGACATATTCTTACAGTACCACAGAGAAGGGGATAGATACACATAGTACCAAAGGGAACGCGACATATACATACAGTACCACAGGGAAGGGGATAGATACATATAGTACCCAAGGGAACGCGACATATACTTACAGTACCACAGAGAAGGGGATAGATACATGAAGTACCAAAGGGAACGCGACATATACTTACAGTACCACAGAGAAGGGGATAGATACATGAAGTACCAAAGGGAACGCGACATATACTTACAGTACCACAGAGAAGGGGATAGATACATGAAGTACCAAAGGGAACGCGACATATACTTACAGTACCACAGAGAAGGGAATAGATACATATAGTATCAAAGGGAACGCGACATATACTTACAGTACCACAGAGAAGGGGATAGATATATATAGTACCAAAGGGAACGCGACATATACTTACAGTACCACAGGGAAGGGGATAGATACGTATAGTATCAAAGGGAACGCGACATATACTTACAGTACCACAGAGAAGGGGATAGATATACATAGTACCAAAGGGAACGCGACATATACTTACAGTACCACAGGGAAGGGGATGAATACGTATAGTATCAAAGGGAACGCGACATATACTTACAGTACCACAGAGAAGGGGATATATACATCTAGTACCAAAGGGAACGCGATATATACTGACAGTACCACAGAGATGGGGGTATATACATATAGTACCAAAGGGAACGCGACATATACTTACAGTACCACAGGGAAGGCTATAGATATATATAGTATCAAAGGGAACGCGACATATACTTACAGTACCACAGGGAAGGGTATAGATACATATAGTACCAAATATACGCGACATATACTAACAGTACCACAGGGAAGGGTATAGATACATATAGTATCAAAGGAAACGCGACATATACTTACAGTACCACAGGGAAGGGGATAGATACATATAGTATCAAAGGAAACGCGACATATACTTACAGTACCACAGGGAAGGGGATAGATACGTATAGTATCAAAGGGAACGCGACATATACTTACAGTACCACAGGGAAGGGGATGGATACGTATAGTATCAAAGGGAACGCGACATATACTTACAGTACCACAGAAAAGGGGATAGATACGTATAGTATTAAAGGGAACGTAACATATACTTACAGTACCACAGAGAAGGGGACAGATACATATAGTATCAAAGGAAACGCGACATATACTTACAGTACCACAGGGAAGGGGATAGATACGTATAGTATCAAAGGGAACGCGACATATACTTACAGTACCACAGGGAAGGGGATAGATACGTATAGTATCAAAGGGAACGCGACATATACTGACAGTACCACAGAAAAGGGGATAGATACGTATAGTATTAAAGGGAACGTAACATATACTAACAGTACCACAGAGAAGGGGATAGATACATATAGTATCAAAGGGAACGCGACATATACTTACAGTACCACAGGGAAGGGTATATATACATATAGTACCAAATATACGCGACATATACTAACAGTACCACAGGGAAGGGTATAGATACATATAGTATCAAAGGGAACGCGACATATACTTACAGTACCACAGGGAAGGGTATAGATACATATAGTACCAAAGGGAACGCGACATATACTTACAGTACCACAGAGAAGGGGATAGATACATATAGTACCAAATATACGCGACATATACTAACAGTACCACAGGGAAGGGTATAGATACATATAATATCAAAGGGAACGCGACATATACTTACAGTACCACAGGGAAGGGTATACATACATATAGTACCAAAGGGAACGCGACATATTCTTACAGTACCACAGAGAAGGGGATAGATACACATAGTACCAAAGGGAACGCGACATAAACATACAGTACCACAGGGAAGGGTATAGATACATATAGTACCAAAGGGAACGCGACATATACTTACAGTACCACAGAGAAGGGGATAGATACATATAGTACCAAAGGGAACACGACATTATGTCACATATACTCACAGTACCACAGAGAAGGGGATAGATACACATAGTACCAAATGGAACGCGACATATACTTACAGTACCACAGAGAAGGGGATAGATACATATAGTACCAAATATACGCGACATATACTTACAGTACCACAGAGAAGGGGATAGATACACATAGTACCAAAGGGAACGCGATATATACTTACAGTACCACAGAGAAGGGGATAGATACATATAGTACCAAATATACGCGACATATACTAACAGTACCACAGGGAAGGGTATATATACATATAGTATCAAAGGGAACGCGACATATACTTACAGTACCACAGGGAAGGGTATAGATACATATAGTACCAAAGGGAACGCGACATATACTTACAGTACCACAGAGAAGGGGATAGATACATATAGTACCAAATATACGCGACATATACTAACAGTACCACAGGGAAGGGTATAGATACATATAGTATCAAAGGGAAGGCGACATATACTTACAGTACCACAGGGAAGGGTATAGATACATATAGTACAAAACGGAACGCGACATATTCTTACAGTACCACAGAGAAGGGGATAGATACACATAGTACCAAAGGGAACGCGACATATACATACAGTACCACAGGGAAGGGGATAGATACATATAGTACCCAAGGGAACGCGACATATACTTACAGTACCACAGAGAAGGGGATAGATACATGAAGTACCAAAGGGAACGCGACATATACTTACAGTACCACAGAGAAGGGGATAGATACATGAAGTACCAAAGGGAACGCGACATATACTTACAGTACCACAGAGAAGGGGATAGATACATGAAGTACCAAAGGGAACGCGACATATACTTACAGTACCACAGAGAAGGGAATAGATACATATAGTATCAAAGGGAACGCGACATATACTTACAGTACCACAGAGAAGGGGATAGATATATATAGTACCAAAGGGAACGCGACATATACTTACAGTACCACAGGGAAGGGGATAGATACGTATAGTATCAAAGGGAACGCGACATATACTTACAGTACCACAGAGAAGGGGATAGATATACATAGTACCAAAGGGAACGCGACATATACTTACAGTACCACAGGGAAGGGGATGAATACGTATAGTATCAAAGGGAACGCGACATATACTTACAGTACCACAGAGAAGGGGATATATACATCTAGTACCAAAGGGAACGCGATATATACTGACAGTACCACAGAGATGGGGGTATATACATATAGTACCAAAGGGAACGCGACATATACTTACAGTACCACAGGGAAGGCTATAGATATATATAGTATCAAAGGGAACGCGACATATACTTACAGTACCACAGGGAAGGGTATAGATACATATAGTACCAAATATACGCGACATATACTAACAGTACCACAGGGAAGGGTATAGATACATATAGTATCAAAGGAAACGCGACATATACTTACAGTACCACAGGGAAGGGGATAGATACATATAGTATCAAAGGAAACGCGACATAAACTTACAGTACCACAGGGAAGGGGATAGATACGTATAGTATCAAAGGGAACGCAACATATACTTACAGTACCACAGGGAAGGGGATAGATACGTATAGTATCAAAGGGAACGCGACATATACTTACAGTACCACAGAAAAGGGGATAGATACGTATAGTATTAAAGGGAACGTAACATATACTTACAGTACCACAGAGAAGGGGATAGATACATATAGTATCAAAGGAAACGCGACATATACTTACAGTACCACAGGGAAGGGGATAGATACGTATAGTATCAAAGGGAACGCGACATATACTTACAGTACCACAGGGAAGGGGATAGATACGTATAGTATCAAAGGGTACGCGACATATACTGACAGTACCACAGAAAAGGGGATAGATACGTATAGTATTAAAGGGAACGTAACATATACTTACAGTACCACAGAGAAGGGGATAGATACATATAGTATCAAAGGGAACGCGACATATACTCACAGTACCACAGGGAAGGGGATAGATACGTATAGTATCAAAGGGAACGCGACATATACGTACAGTATCATAGGGAAGGGGATAGATACATATGGTACCAAAGGGAACGCGACATATACTTACAGTACCACAGAGAAGGGGATAGATACATTTAGTACCAAAGGAAATGCAACATATACCGACAGTACCGCAGAGAAGGCGATAGATACATATAGTACCAAAGGGAACGCGACATATATTTACAGTGCCACAGGGAAGGGGATAGATACGTATAGTACCAAAGGGAACGCGACATATACTTACAGTACCACAGAGAAGGGGATAGATACATATAGCATCAAAGGGAACGCAACATATACTGACAGTACCAAAGAGAAGGGGATAGATACATTTAGTACCAAAGGAAACGCGACATATACTGACAGTACCACAGAGAAGGGGATAGATACATATAGTACCAAAGGGAACGCGACATATACATACAGTACATCAAAGAAGGGGATAGAGACATTTAGTACCAAAGGGAACGTGATATATACTTACAGTACCACAGAGAAGGGGATAGATACATATAATACCAAAGAGAACGCGACATACACTAACAGAACCACAGGGAAGGGGAAAGATACTTCTAGTATGAAAGGGAATGCGACATATACATAAAGTACCAAAGGGAACGCGACATATACTTACAGTACCAGAGGGAAGGGAATAGATACTTATAGTATTAAAGGGAATGCTACATATACATACAGTACCACAGGGAAGGGGAAAGATACGTAGAGTATCAAAGGGAACGCGACATATACTTACAGTACCACAGGGAAGGGGATAGATACGTATGGTATCAAAGGGAACGCGAAATATACTTACAGTACCACAGGGAAGGGGATAGATACGTATGGTATCAAAGGAAACGCCATACTTACGGTACCACAGAGAAGGGGATAGATACGTATAGTATCAAAGGGAACGCGACATATACTTACAGTACCACAAAGAAGGGGATAGATACATATAGTATCAAAGGGAACGCGACATATACTCACAGTACCACAGGGAAGGGGATAGATACGTATAGTATAAAAGGGAACGCGATATATACTTACAGTACCACAGGGAAAGGGATAGATACGTATAGTATCAAAGGGAACGCGACATATACTTACAGTACTACAGGGAAGGGGATAGATACATAAAATATCAAAGGGAACGCGACATATACTTACAGTTCCACAGGGAAGGGGATAGATACGTATAGTATCAAAGGGACTGCAATATATACTTACAGTACCACAGGGAAGGGGATAGATACGTATAGTATCAAAGGGGAAGCGACATATACTTACAGTACCACAGGGAAAAGGGTAGATACGTATAGTATCAAAGGGAACGCGGAATATACTTACAGTACCACAGAGAAGGGGATAGATACTTAGAGTATCAAAGGGAACGCGATAAATACTTACAATACCACAGAGAAGGGGATAGATACGTATAGTATCAAAGGGAACGCGACATATATTTACAGTATCACAGAAAATGGGATAGATACATATAGTATCAAAGGGAACGCGACATATACTTACAGTACCACAGAAAAGGGGATAGATACGTATAGTATCAAAGGGAACGTGACATATACTTACAGTACCACAGAGAAGGGGATAGATACATATAGTATCAAAGGCAACGCGACATATACTCACAGTACCACAGGGAAGGGGATAGATACGTAAAGTATCAAAGGGAACGCGACATATTCTCACAGTACAACGGGGAAGGGGATAGATACGTATAGTATCAAAGGGAACGCGATATATACTTACAGTACCACAGGGAAGGGGATAGATACGTATAGTATCAAAGGGAAACGACATATACTTACGGTACCACAGAGAAGGGGATAGATACGTATAGTATCAAAGGGAACGCGATATATACTTACAGTACCACAGAGAAGGGGATAGATACGTAAAGTATCAAAGGGAACGCGACATATACTTACAGTACCACAGAGAAGGGAATAGATACGTATAGTATCAAAGGGAACGCGACATATACTTACAGTACCACAGAGAAGAGGATAGATACGTATAGTATCAAAGGGAACGCAATATATACTTACAGTACCACAGGGAAGGGGATAGATACGTATAGTATCAAAGGGGACGCGACATATACTTACAGTACCACAGGGAAGGGGATAGATACGTATAGTATCAAAGGGAACGCGGAATATACTTACAGTACCACAGAGAAGGGGATAGATACTTAGAGTATCAAAGGGAACGCGATAAATACTTACAGTACCACAAAGAAGGGGATAGATACGTATAGTATCAAAGGCAACGAGACTTATACTTACAGTATCACAGAGAAGGGGATAGATACATATAGTATCAAAGGGAACGCGACATATATTTACAGTACCACAGGGAAGGGGATAGATACGTATAGTATCAAAGGGAACGCGACATATACTTACAGTACCACGGAGAAGGAAATAGATACATATAGTATCAATGGGAACGCGAGATATACTCACAGTACCACAGGGAAGGGGATAGATACGTATAGTATCAAAAGGAACGCGACATATACTTACAGTACCACAGAAAAGGGGATAGATACATATAGTATCAAAGGGAACGCGACATATACATACAGTACCACAGGGAAGGGGATAGATACGTATAGTATCAAAAGGAACGCGATATATACTTACAGTACCACAGAGAAGAGGATAGATACACATAGTACCAAAGGGAACGCGTAATATACTTACAGTACCACAGAGAAGGGGATAGATACATATAGTACCAAAGGGAACGCGACATATACTTACAGTACCACAGAGAAGGGGATAGATACATATAGTACCAAAGGGAACGCGACATTATGTCACATATACTTACAGCACCACAGAGAAGGGGATAGATACACATAGTACCAAATGGAACGCGACATATACTTACAGTACCACAGAGAAGGGGATAGATACATATAGTACCAAATATACGCGACATATACTTACAGTACCACAGAGAAGGGGATAGATACACATAGTACCAAAGGGAATGCGATATATACTTACAGTACCACAGAGAAGGGGATAGATACATATAGTACCAAATATACGCGACATATACTAACAGTACCACAGGGAAGGGTATAGATACATATAGTATCAAAGGGAACGCGACATATACTTACAGTACCACAGGGAAGGGTATAGATACATATAGTACCAAAGGGAACGCGACATATACTTACAGTACCACAGAGAAGGGGATAGATACATATAGTACCAAATATACGCGACATATACTAACAGTACCACAGGGAAGGGTATAGATACATATAGTATCAAAGGGAACGCGACATATACTTACAGTACCACAGGGAAGGGTATAGATACATATAGTACAAAATGGAACGCGACATATTCTTACAGTACCACAGAGAAGGGGAAAGATACACATAGTACCAAAGGGAACGCGACATATACATACAGTACCACAGGGAAGGGGATAGATACATATAGTACCAAAGGGAACGCGACATATACTTACAGTACCACAGAGAAGGGGATAGATACATGAAGTACCAAAGGGAACGCGACATACACTTACAGTACCACTGAGAAGGGGATAGATACATGAAGTACCAAAGGGAACGCGACATATACTTACAGTACCACAGAGAAGGGGATAGATACATGAAGTACCAAAGGGAACGCGACATATACTTACAGTACCACAGAGAAGGGAATAGATACATATAGTATCAAAGGGAACGCGACATATACTTACAGTACCACAGAGAAGGGGATAGATATATATAGTACCAAAGGGAACGCGACATATACTTACAGTACCACAGGGAAGGGGATAGATACGTATAGTATCAAAGGGAACGCGACATATACTTACAGTACCACAGAGAAGGGGATAGATATATATAGTACCAAAGGGAACGCGACATATACTTACAGTACCACAGGGAAGGGGATAGATACGTATAGTATCAAAGGGAACGCGACATATACTTACAGTACCACAGAGAAGGGGATATATACATCTAGTACCAAAGGGAACGCGATATATACTGACAGTACCACAGAGATGGGGGTATATACATATAGTACCAAAGGGAACGCGACATATACTTACAGTACCACAGGGAAGGCTATAGATATATATAGTATCAAAGGGAACGCGACATATACTTACAGTACCACAGGGAAGGGTATAGATACATATAGTACCAAATATACGCGACATATACTAACAGTACCACAGGGAAGGGTATAGATACATATAGTATCAAAGGGAACGCGACATATACTTACAGTACCACAGGGAAGGGGATAGATACGTATAGTATCAAAGGGAACGCGACATATACTTACAGTACCACAGAGAAGGGGATAGATACATATAGTACCAAAGGGAACGCGACATTATGTCACATATACTTACAGCACCACAGAGAAGGGGATAGATACACATAGTACCAAATGGAACGCGACATATACTTACAGTACCACAGAGAAGGGGATAGATACATATAGTACCAAATATACGCGACATATACTTACAGTACCACAGAGAAGGGGATAGATACACATAGTACCAAAGGGAACGCGATATATACTTACAGTACCACAGAGAAGGGGATAGATACATATAGTACCAAATATACGCGACATATACTAACAGTACCACAGGGAAGGGTATAGATACATATAGTATCAAAGGGAACGCGACATATACTTACAGTACCACAGGGAAGGGTATAGATACATATATTACCAAAGGGAACGCGACATATACTTACAGTACCACAGAGAAGGGGATAGATACATATAGTACCAAATATACGCGACATATACTAACAGTACCACAGGGAAGGGTATAGATACATATAGTATCAAAGGGAACGCGACATATACTTACAGTACCACAGGGAAGGGTATAGATACATATAGTACAAAATGGAACGCGACATATTCTTACAGTACCACAGAGAAGGGGAAAGATACACATAGTACCAAAGGGAACGCGACATATACATACAGTACCACAGGGAAGGGGATAGATACATATAGTACCAAAGGGAACGCGACATATACTTACAGTACCACAGAGAAGGGGATAGATACATGAAGTACCAAAGGGAACGCGACATATACTTACAGTACCACTGAGAAGGGGATAGATACATGAAGTACCAAAGGGAACGCGACATATACTTACAGTACCACAGAGAAGGGGATAGATACATGAAGTACCAAAGGGAACGCGACATATACTTACAGTACCACAGAGAAGGGAATAGATACATATAGTATCAAAGGGAACGCGACATATACTTACAGTACCACAGAGAAGGGGATAGATATATATAGTACCAAAGGGAACGCGACATATACTTACAGTACCACAGGGAAGGGGATAGATACGTATAGTATCAAAGGGAACGCGACATATACTTACAGTACCACAGAGAAGGGGATAGATATATATAGTACCAAAGGGAACGCGACATATACTTACAGTACCACAGGGAAGGGGATAGATACGTATAGTATCAAAGGGAACGCGACATATACTTACAGTACCACAGAGAAGGGGATATATACATCTAGTACCAAAGGGAACGCGATATATACTGACAGTACCACAGAGATGGGGGTATATACATATAGTACCAAAGGGAACGCGACATATACTTACAGTACCACAGGGAAGGCTATAGATATATATAGTATCAAAGGGAACGCGACATATACTTACAGTACCACAGGGAAGGGTATAGATACATATAGTACCAAATATACGCGACATATACTAACAGTACCACAGGGAAGGGTATAGATACATATAGTATCAAAGGGAACGCGACATATACTTACAGTACCACAGGGAAGGGGATAGATACGTATAGTATCAAAAGGAACGCAACACATACTTACAGTACCAAAGGGAAGGCTATAGATACATATAGTATCAAAGGGAACGCGACATATACTTACAATACCACAGGGAAGGGTATATATACATATTGTATCAAAGGGAACGCGACATATACTTACAGTACCACAGAGAAGGGGATAGATACCAAGAGTATAAAAGGGAACGCGTCATATACTTACAGTACCACAGAGAAGGGGATAGATACATATAGTATCAAAGGGAACGCGACATATACTTACAGTACCACAGGGAAGGGTATATATACATATAGTACCAAATATACGCGACATATACTAACAGTACCACAGGGAAGGGTATAGATACATAAAGTATCAAAGGGAACGCGACATATACTTACAGTACCACAGGGCAGGGTATAGATACATATAGTACCAAAGGGAATGCGACATATACTTACAGTACCACAGGGAAGGGTATATATACATATAGTACCAAAGGGAGCGCGATATATACTGACAGTACCACAAAGAAGGGGATAGATACTTATAGTATCAAAGGGAACGCGTCATATACTAACAGTACCACGAGGAAGGGGATAGATACATATAGTACCAAAGGGAACGCGACATATACTTACAGTACCACAGAGAAGGGGATAGATACATATAGTACCAAAGGGAACGAGACATATACTTACAGTACCACAGAGAAGGGGATAGATACACATAGTACCAAAGGGAACGCGACATATACTTACAGTACCACAGAGAAGGGGATAGATACATATAGTACCAAATATACGCGACATTTACTAACAGTACCACAGGGAAGGGTATAGATACATATAGTATCAAAGGGAACGCGACATATACTTACAGTACCACAGGGAAGGGTATAGATACATATAGTACCAAAGGGAACGCGACATATACTTACAGTACCACAGAGAAGGGGATAGATACATATAGTACCAAATATACGCGACATATATTAACAGTACCACAGGGAAGGGTATTGATACATATAGTATCAAAGGGAACGCGACATATACTTACAGTACCACAGGGAAGGGGATAGATACGTATAGTATCAAAGGGAACGCGACACATACTTACAGTACCACAGGGAAGGCTATAGATACATATAGTATCAAAGGGAACGCGACATATACTTACAGTTCCACAGGGAAGGGTATAGATACATATAGTATCAAAGGAAACGCGACATATACTTACAGTACCACAGAGAAGGGGATAGATACGTATAGTATCAAAGGGAACGCGTCATATACTTACAGTACCACAGAGAACGGGATAGATACATATAGTATCAAAGGGAACGCGACATATACTTACAGTACCACAGGGAAGGGTATATATACATATAGTACCAAATATACGCGACATATACTATCAGTACCACAGGGAAGGGTATAGATACATATAGTATCAAAGGGAACGCGACATATACTTACAGTACCACAGGGAAGGGTATAGATACATATAGTACCAAAGGGAACGCGACATATACTTACAGTACCACAGAGAAGGGGATAGATACATATAGTACCAAATATACGCGACATATACTAACAGTACCACAGGGAAGGGTATAGATACATATAGTATCAAAGGGAACGCGACATATACTTACAGTACCACAGGGAAGGGTATATATACATATAGTACCAAAGGGAACGCGACATATTCTTACAGTACCACAGAGAAGGGGATAGATACACATAGTACCAAAGGGAACGCGACATATACATACAGTACCACAGGGAAGGGTATAGATACATATAGTACCAAAGGGAACGCGACATATACTTACAGTACCACAGAGAAGGGGATAGATACATATAGTACCAAAGGGAACGCGACATTATGTCACATATACTTACAGTACCACAGAGAAGGGGATAGATACACATAGTACCAAATGGAACGCGACATATACTTACAGTACCACAGAGAAGGGGATAGATACATATAGTACCAAATATACACCCGACATATACTTACAGTACCACAGAGAAGGGGATAGATACACATAGTACCAAAGGGAACGCGATATATACTTACAGTACCACAGAGAAGGGGATAGATACATATAGTACCAAATATACGCGACATATACTAACAGTACCACAGGGAAGGGTATAGATACATATAGTACCAAAGGGAACGCGACATTATGTCACATATACTTACAGTACCACAGGGAAGGGTATAGATACATAAAGTATCAAAGGGAACGCGACATATACTTACAGTACCACAGGGAAGGGTATAGATACATATAGTACCAAAGGGAACGCGACATATACTTACAGTACCACAGAGAAGGGGAAAGATACATATAGTACCAAATATACGCGACATATACTAACAGTACCACAGGGAAGGGTATAGATACATATAGTATCAAAGGGAACGCGACATATACTTACAGTACCACAGGGAAGGGTATAGATACATATAGTACAAAATGGAATGCGACATATTCTTACAGTACCACAGAGAAGGGGATAGATACACATAGTACCAAAGGGAACGCGACATATACATAGAGTACCACTGGGAAGGGGATAGATACATATAGTACCCAAGGGAACGCGACATATACTTACAGTACCACAGAGAAGGGGATAGATACATGAAGTTCCAAAGGGAACGCGACATATACTTACAGTACCACAGAGAAGGGGATAGATACATGAAGTACCAAAGGGAACGCGACATATACTTACAGTACCACAGAGAAGGGGATAGATACATGAAGTACCAAAGGGAACGCGACATATACTTACAGTACCACAGAGAAGGGAATAGATACATATAGTATCAAAGGGAACGCGACATATACTTACAGTACCACAGAGAAGGGGATAGATATATATAGTACCAAAGGGAACGCGACATATACTGACAGTACCACAGGGAAGGGGATAGATACTTATAGTATCAAAGGGAACGCGACATATACTTACAGTACCACAGAGAAGGGGATAGATATATATAGTACCAAAGGGAACGCGACATATACTTACAGTACCACAGGGAAGGGGATAGATACGTATAGTATCAAAGGGAACGCGACATATACTTACAGTACCACAGAGAAGGGGATATATACATCTAGTACCAAAGGGAACGCGATATATACTGACAGTACCACAGAGATGGGGGTATATACATATAGTACCAAAGGGAACGCGACATATACTTACAGTACCACAGGGAAGGCTATAGATATATATAGTATCAAAGGGAACGCGACATATACTTACAGTACCACAGGGAAGGGTATAGATACATATAGTATCAAAGGGAACGCGACATATACTTACAGTACCACAGGGAAGGGTATAGATACATATAGTATCAAAGGGAACGCGACATATACTTACAGTACCACAGAGAAGGGGATAGATACATATAGTATCAAAGGGAACGCGACATATACTTACAGTACCACAGGGAAGGGTATATATACATATAGTACCAAAGGGAGCGCGATATATACTGACAGTACCACAGGGAAGGGGATAGATACATATAGTATCAAAGGGAACGCGTCATATACTTACAGTACCACAGAGAAGGGGATAGATACGTATAGTATCAAAGGGAACGCGACATATACTTACAGTACCACAGGGAAGGGTATAGATTAATATAGTACCAAAGGGAACGCGACATATTCTTACAGTACCACAGAGAAGGGGATAGATGCATATAGTACCAAAGGGAACGCGACATATACTTACAGTACCACAGAGAAGGGGATAGATACACATAGTACCAAAGGGAACGCGACATATACTTACAGTACCACAGAGAAGGGGATAGATACATATAGTACCAAATATACGCGACATATACTAACAGTACCACAGGGAAGGGTATAGATACATATAGTACCAAAGGGAACGCGACATATACTTACAGTACCACAGAGAAGGGGATAGATACATATAGTACCAAAGGGAACGCGACATATACTTACAGTACCACAGGGAAGAGGATAGATACATATAGTACCAAAGGGCAGGCAACAAAAACCAAAAACATATTATACATGCACATGTCACTATAATAAATAATTATTTATTTTCTTACTTACTTACATACTTAATTAATAACTTACTATAAACGATCAAGTTTCCTATCCGTGTTTTCTCCATTTGTAAACACAATATGTTTTAACGTGCTATAATGTAAGTGAGTAGATTTTACAAAACACAACACTTGGTTAATGTATGTATTGTTTCAAAAACTTCTTTCAGCAAACCACGTGTGAAACAAGTAATCTGCATAAATTAAAGATGAATAGATCAATAATAATTTTAATTAACGATCATTAGATTAATTGTTAGATTACACGCTAGTATAGTGAATGTTATATACTTTGAAATTACGTAGGGCGAAGTATGTATTTATGCTACGTATAAGCCTCCTTTCACAAGGAGCACCACCACAAGTCATGGTGTAAAAGTTCCTTGCCTTCATTTTCTTACTTTTTTTGAATGGTAATAAATACATTTCTTCATGATTAAGTACATGTTTTAATTATTTAGTTAGTGTGCCCGGAATATAAACCCTTAATAAAGTAAGCTTACAATATATTAGGGAGCTACCATTTGATTTTTATGGGGGGGGGGGGGGGGGGGGGGGGCTAGGATGAAATTTGAAAAAAAAGGCAGGATGAGTAACTTGGCAAAAAAAAAGGCAGGATGACAATTGTTGTAAAAAAGTCAGGATAAGCTAAGAAAAAAAAAAGGCAGGACCGAATAGACTGAAAAATAAAAAGGCAGGACAGAGATTACAAATAAAAAAAAAGGCAGGACACAATTTTTCATCCTAGCCCCCCCCCCCCCCCCCCATAAAAATCAAATGGTAGCTCCCTTAGACGTGTTACAAGAGTCAATACGATTTTGGCGCTGATGTTAAATACAAATACTACCTTAGTTTAAAGTGGGGACCATCTCAAAAAGCCCAGATAATCATTCATCATAGTTAGGGAGTAATCATTTAACTTCAAGGTGGAGTTTATAATTGTTGTTGTCCTATACAGATTTTTCTCTCGCGCGCTATGTAGTTTACTTTTTTTCAATATTTAACACTCAAAATATTTTATTTCTCATTTCTTGACCAAAACATTTTGTTTCATCAAATTGGGTATCAAAATACTTTTAAATTATTTTTTTTAGTTATAAATGTTCGGTTTTTTTAAATGTATTTAAAATGTGCTTTGTGTTTGTTTATTCCTTATTACTACTAGTAACAAAAAATTAAAGATCTCACAAACAATATTATGATGTTAAAACCCGCCACAATTTGGGCCTGTCCCAATTCATGAACCTCTAGTCCTTGTTAGTCTCATGTGCGTGTGTGTGTGTGAGTGTTTTGTTTATTTGTATGTTTCGGACCTTAATTTGGCTTCAATTACACTGAACTAGTATACGTTATTGTTTAGTGGTCAGCAAACGCCGGAATTCGGGTGCAGGATTTTCTAAATACGTTCAAGACCAATTAGTGGCTTTGGACTATTTTTTCTCTAAAGTCGGGTTGTTGTCTCTTTTGGCAAACTCCTCGTTTTCATTGATAATTCTATTTCCATGTCGATACCTGTTGTGGCGTTTATACAGCATGTGTTTTGCTCCTGTTGAAAAACTTTAGTTGCCAAGTGTGTTTCTTTCCTCGTTCAGCGAACATCTTCCATACTAATTGTTCATCCAAAAAAGAATGTATGTGCCACCTAGAGTCATTAAGTTTTTTGGTCTGTCCGTCCGTCCTCCTATCCGTAATGATCTACCTTTTTTCAAATTACGAAATGTTTAACATCAGGGGATGAAGTAAAAAAACTTTGCTCAGTGCTTTGAGCACAAAAACCATGCTCGAAACATGAAATCAAGAACTTTAATTGGTTGATTTAAGAGTACGAGTACAAAAAAAAAGACTCGAAAGTTGTATGACTTCAAGGCCTGACGAGTTTTCTGTAAAAATGGACACCTACATGAATACTTATATGTGACGGCATCAAATGTACCAATGAAATAGCTATAAATGGACTAAGAAAACGTACAACATTTCGCAAAGAGCGTACGATACCTATATTCGTTTGATAAGAAATTAGTAAAATGGGTCAATAGAAAAATGTGCACTTGATTGTATCCTCGTTGTATCAATAATGCCTGATGCATGTCATATAATTCAATAACTCTGGCACGGCTGACCAGATTTTCTTGAAATTTTTCGTTCATTTTTTAAATAAATAAGGCCGTTAGTTTTCTCGTTTTATTTGATTTACAGTGTCATTTCGGGGCCTTTTATAGCTGACTATGGGCTTTGCTCATTGTTGAAGACCGTACGGTAACCTAAAGTGGTTAATGTCTTCTTTTTATAAGCTTGCTTTAACCAATCCCCATCAGTACAAACGAAAAGTTGTCGTTTTGGTTTACGTCCGTCATCTTTGTTTTTTGTACATTGTCTTGTTATAATTTCGGCCGTAAGCATTATAATCATACTAACACTTGTGCTACAGAAGTTTAAATACTTAGTAACGTTTAGAGATAATGACCCAAAAGGATCTTAAAATTATCAAAGGTCGATTTTGCCGATGAACGTTATAACCTGAGTTTCTTAATTTTTCGTTTATGCTGTTCGGTGTGAGCCATATTAAATGGTCCGCAAAGAACGTCGCACTTCGACCTATAACGGTTTACACATTCTGACTTGAATGGAGAGTTGTCTCATTGTCACTCATACCACATCTTTTTATATCTACTTAACTTATCATATTATATATATTTGTTTATGATCGTGTCATATCATAAATAAAATTGAGAATGGAAATGGGGAATATGTCAAAGAGACAACAACCCGACCAAAATAAAAAAACACAACAGCAGAAGGTCACCAACAGGTCTTCAATGTAGCGAGAAATTCCCGCACCCGGAGGCGTCCTTCAGCTGGCCCCTAAACAAATATATACTAGTTCAGTGATAATGAACGCCATACTAATTTCCGAATTGTACACAAGAAACTAAAATTTAAATAATACAAGACTAACAAAGGCCAGAGGCTACTGACTTGGGACAGGCGCAAAAAGGCGGCGGGGTTAAACATGTTTGTGAGATCTCAACCCTCCCCCTATACCTCTAACCAGTGTAGAAAAGTAAAAGCATAACAATAAGCACATTAAAATTCAGTTCAAGAGAAGTCCGAGTCTGATGTCAGAACAATGTTAGTCTGACACTGTCGTAACTAAAGGGTTCAATGTCCATATTATCATCTTCTTTTACGCAAATGTAAGTTCACTGTCTCTAAATAGCACCTGTATGTCGTTAAAAAATAATTATTAAATATTAATGATCAACGTCAGATGAGAGCCGTGGTATAGTGGTTAGAGCATAGGACTCCTAACACAAAGGTTCCTGGTTCGATTCCCGACTTGGATGGCTCTCCCTTGACACCATTTGCGAGTATGGTCTTGATGATAGTCCGTCGGAAGTGGACGATAAATGGCTGACCCGTGTTAAGAGAGATCCATACCTCTTGCACGTTAAAGACACCCTTGCATATTTCGAAAAAGAGCAGGCTAATGTCGCTACAAGACAGCACTCGCACCCGCAAAGTGAAAAGGGATTAATATTAGTTGCAAAACTTGTTTCCCAAATCCACTATAAATAAACAAGTTTATCCTAACGTCAAATTAAGACAGTGTCTCTACTACACCTACATGAATACCACAGTGCATAAGTCAAGAAATATGGTATGCTGGTTTACTTTAAAAGTTGATAGGAACATCATACCCAGAGAAAATCACCGATCTTCGATAGGTAAAATGACGGTTGAATTGTTTTACATTGTCATTTCGGGGCCTTTTATAGCTGACTGCGGTATGGGCTTTGTTCATTGTTGAAGACCGAATGGTGACCTACAGTTGTTAATTTCTGTGTTATTTTGGTCTCTTGTGGAGAGTTGTCTCATTTGCAATCATACCACATCTTCTTTTTTTTTATTGTCAATTAAGATTGGAGTCGAGTGCAACCACACGAGCGGGGTTCGAGCCCACAACCTCAGAGTTGACTCACGGATATTTGTGGTACACTTCAAATAGACAGCAAAGAACGAAACCAACAATTCATCACATCTGAAGGTAAACAGTGTGATCATTGCAAAAACACAAATAAAGTCTACAAATTGTCTGTGTCATTTTACTGTTATTGTTTGTGACCCTAACATTACCTATACAAACAGATTGACGTAAATGAGGTGGACATGTACAGTGTATGACCTCGAACTATAATAGCCCCGCCTCCCTACTAACCTAATATTGAATATACACGGTCTCCACGTGGTCGCTTTTAACCAATCATATTCCTAGAAATGTATAGGAATGACCTCGAACTATAGTATGATTATCATAATTATTTGATAGTTATTTTACTGTCAAATTTTGTTAATTAACGACATGTTTAGGTATAAATAAGTAGTTCATATAACATTATTGGTAGAATCAATTTATCAAGATGTTATTGACTTTTCTTATACCATAATAGAAAAACAAAAGATATGGGGTATTTATCTTACCTCCTAAACATTTCTAGGAATATGATTGGTTAAAAGCGACCTCGTGGAGACCGTGTTTATTTAATATTAGGTTAGTAGGGAGGCGGGGCTAATATAACTTTATTGGTAGAATCAATTTATCAAAAGGTTATTGACCTTTCTTATACCATAATAGAAAAACAAAGGATATGGGGTATTCCTGCATGACAAAAAATAAATATATGCATATATATGTAAAGTAAAAAAAACACGCACAAAACAAAGGAACAGCGCTTTTAGCTAATATCTGACTATGCCGTATATGTTGTTGAAGGCCGTACGGTGACCTACAGTTGTTAATTTCTGTGTAATTGCCAATTATACGACATCTTCTGTTTTCATATTGACAATGCAATGGCTAAAAAAACCAACATACAAACTCAAGTACACAAATCACAGTGACAACATAGGTTTCAATAAAGACAGAGCAACACAGGCCACACCAAAAACTGGGGGTGATTTCCGGTGCTCCCTTATGGTGAACAGATCCTGCTCCACATGTTGAAACCACCGTATTGCTCATACAAGTTCAAACCCGGTGAGTCAGTCGCTTTCTTTGTGAGTCACAACCCTTGAATTTCGTATCAAGTGGGAGAGTAATAACTGGAGATATATTCTTCGTGTGCAGTTGCTGCTGGAATATTGCTTATTGCTACATAGAAATGTAAAGTTCACAATCGGGAAGTTTAACTCATCTATTTTGTCGTAAAGTTTTGATTTCAACCGATAATGTTTCGTATTAAACAGCATGAGATGTATTATTTATAAGCGAAATGAACTTTACCCATTGACTGATCGGGTCATTATCCCCAAATCATATAAAAGAGAAGATGTGGTTTGATTGACAATGAGACAACTATCCACAAAAGACCAAAATGACACATACATTATCAACTATAGGTAACCGTACGACCTTCAACAATGAGCAAAGCCCATACCACATAGTCAGCTATAAAAGGCCCCGATAAGACAATGTTAAACAATTCAAACAAGAAAACTAACGACCTTATTTATTTTCAATTTTATATTTGCGTTGAGCCAGGAAGCATGTTAGCAAATTTATTGGTTTACCGTAATTTGTTTCAGACGACCACAAAACCACAACCCCATAATATGAATAAATTGCGGTCGCATGAAAAAATGCGATTTTGACAAAATAAAAAAATAAACAATTATTTCCTTATATGTTCTAGTTTAGTTTCTTGTCAAATATATTGATTATTTGTTATGGGGGAAGGGAGTAGTATTGTTTGCAATTTAAGAAAATGTTTAGTTTGGATAAAGCTTTTATATAAAGACTTTAAGTACATGCATGTTGCATGTAGATTATTAGTCAAGCGGATATCAGAATAATTGATCACTTTATGGTAAAAGCATGAAACTTGGCATAGTGAAAGATTAAGGGGTATAGACAAAATTCAGATATGGAGCCTCGAAAAAAAAAATCCAATATGGCCGCCAAATTCAAGATGGCCGACATAAGTATAACATAATTCACTTGATGAAGTCTTCCAATTTTAATGAGTGCAGAAGATGTCACAAACCTAAGGAAACACAATTAAGATATGTCAATTATTATTTTTTTAAACCTAATAATACAGAAATCATCAAAATGGTGTCCAAATTCAAAATGGCGCGTCAAAATGTCTAAGTTTGACAGTATTCGTATGTATACACCATCATTGTGTGATAGAAAGTTACCAAATCTGTGAAACTGGATAATTTGATATCGACAAAGGCCTACAATGTATCATTAATACCTGGGTGCATAGATAATATTTTCAAAATGGCGGCAATATTCAAAATGGCGCCGTTTAACATGTGAAAATTTGACGTTTGTTTTTAAATATGTTATAAAAATAATTAAAAAATAATGGATCAGTTATTTCAATACAAGCACGTATATACAAACATATTATTATTAGGTGACATTAACTATGAAATAAAAATGTCTGATACAACTCAAAATGGCGTCTTAGACGAGTTCTCATTTTTCACAGCTACAGGTAATGACCTTAGAAAAATTTCACAATTTTCCTGAAATGAAAAAAAATCCAACATATGCAGTATTGAATCAGTGAAAAGAGTATTTCTTTTTTAAGAAATGAGATAAGACATAAAAAAAAAACTCACAAGTAACTATTTAACATAACAACAGTTTAAAATTATAATTAAAATATGATACAAATGCAGGAAAATCAAAAGAAAGGACAGTCTTAATCAGTTTCTCTTTCACAGTCCGGTGAGCAGTTTCATAATGCTGTGCATTTTAATGCTGCTTTCAAGAATTTACATGCATGACATTGAAGCTTCAGCAAGCACAGACCAAAATGGTACCATCAAGTTTTTGCCAACCAAATAAATCTGGTGAAGGCATACTTGGATTTGCAACTAAACAATTGCCCCAAGAAACACTGCCTTGGTAAGCTGCACGTTTCGTATGTTCAATAAAGAAGTGCATCTCGTGTTGGAGGAATATTGTCAATTGTTCTTGTCTTCTGCGTGAATAACTGTTTTCTTAACTCATTCACCATATTAGCTGTACTAAACCGATCATACAAAAGATCAATATATCGTTCTATAACATTTCACACTTTTAAAATTTCCCCTTCATTTGGATTCTCGATAACCTGCAGAAATGCTTCTGACAACTCCTCATATACGGACCATGTGTCCCAAGCTGATTTCTTACCTTTCCCAGAAAAAGCTGAGACTGTCACAACTGGTAAATGAATGGAACAGTGG
Organism: Mytilus trossulus; assembly: GCF_036588685.1. Lineage (NCBI taxonomy): Eukaryota > Metazoa > Mollusca > Bivalvia > Mytilida > Mytilidae > Mytilus > Mytilus trossulus. Next base: position 80,071,627 of record NC_086377.1, read on the forward strand.
AAAGACTTTCAATTGCAATGGTCCTAGAGCAAGGCACAATCCATGGATTGAAATATATCGAAAGTTCTTTCCAGTGCCAAATCCTATCCACAGCTGTTCAGCCATTTGAATTTTCCCTTTTAATGCAGCTGGAACTAAGGACATGTCAATTGAAAGTTCTCCTTCAACTAATGGGATATCTGGTCCGCTGAATCTTAGTACAGATGGTGGAAGATTTGAATAACTCTCTGGTAAAAAAAAGACACTCTCTTTGATTGGCATTTCAACATAGGTTCAGATTGGTCAAATGTTTGAACAACGCCTTGAACATCCTCTGAAATATGTTGGAATAAAGATATACCTGTACCATAGAATGAATCTTTTAACGAGATACTGCTTGGATTGCGTTCAATGTTGTCTACAGCAGATGAAGTAAACACAGTTCGTAGTAGATTGGTAGGGCAAACAATACCTTTTTGGACATAACGACGACAAGCATCATTGGCCATGGAAGTTTAATTTTCTAATCCTCGGTCGTAGGAGACAGACAGTCCAAGTTTGAAGAAAGTATCTACTAGATCACGTTTTCTAGTCTTACAGTGGATCATGATTCCCAAATAAGCACAAACTGGAGGTTCATGATCTTTCATGTGACGGTTGGATAGTTTCTTTGTATACCTCAGAAGCTGTGTTATTGTTAATGTCGACTGAGAATATGAACGATCCTGGATGTTGGGTCCAAACTGAATCATACTGACAAAAGAAAGCAATGACTGAGGTACAGAAGCTGCCTGACATCCCTTTGGGAAGGTTCCTTAAAATTCTAAATTTGATGCGAAAATATCTTTACGAACAAACCTAGCTGCTTTTGATATGTTGCACCTATACATGTTATTCTTTCCGTATAAAGTGTACATAGATCTGACCACTTGTAAACACTTATGGTCTCATCGCATGACCTTGTTTCATTTATATAGGAGACTAGTTCTGAAAATGCAATACCATGGATTTGACTTTCCTTCTTAGATTCGACATTAGCATTGTTCATTTCAATTCGAGATGCACGAGTATATAAGGAAACTAAGCATTCAGAGTGGTACTTTGCTTCCTGTGCAATTAGATCACCAGTACTTAACTTTGCAAGTAACAATGTGTCATTTAATTTTATTGCACATTCTCTCACACGTGTATCTTGTCCAAAGGACGTTGAGGACTCATGAAGGGCTTCTTGGCTATTTTAATTATGGAAAAAGCACACAGACGGGTTACTGGTGGACTGAACGGAAAAGCTATGTATAGTTTTCTATTAGATGTGGTTGCTTTATTATCTATCCTCTCATGTGAGGTTCGTTTTCTGCTCTATTCAACTTTGTCCAGTTCAGTTTTTAGTTGCAAGATTTGTGCCAACATGCCTTTTGGTCGATGAAAGACTGTGCTATTTCAGATCCCTCATCTGAGTTTTCAATGCACACAAAAATGCCTTCAGTCATCAATCGTAATTCATGAAACTTCTTAATATTGTCAGCTAAAGATTGATAACCAGCACCAACATTTAGACGTTTAGAATCAAATGGGTATATAAGTTTTTCATCTATAATTTCTTGGCATAGGATGCAATTTGCCCAATCAATATTATTTGATTTAGTCGGTTTGTCATATTCTACACTTGATACCCTGAATGTCTTTTCAGTAGCCATGTTGTAAAAACTATGATCGTAAATTGGTTTATATATTCCTTGTGGATAACTTCTGTATGCCAGATGCGTATTTCCTCTACAACTGAGGTATCAGTGACGCTAATAGCTTTCTAGATATACCCGACATAGTTTCTGATAATAAGACTTTTGGCGGCCATTTTGAATTTGTCGGCCATTAAGGAATTATTTTTGATTGTTCAATATTCAGAAAAGATTAATTAGCATCATAACTAGCAATATGCAAAGTTTTGTGCTTTTATTTTCAAATGATCAATTTTACCATTTTTTTTTACTCTGCCTCATGACTGTTGGCGGCCATTTTGAATTTGTCGGCCATTATGGAATTATTTTTGATTGTTCCATATTCATTAAAGATTAATAAACACCATAACTAGCAATATGCAAAGTGTTATGCTTTTTTTCAAATGATAAATTATACCATATTTTGGGACTCTGCCTCATGACTGTTGGCGTCCATTTTTAAAATTGGCGGCCATTATGGATTTTTTTTTATTGTTCCATATTCAGAAAAGATTAATAATCATCATAACTGGCAATATGCAAAGTTTTTGTGCTTTTATTTTCAAAATATAAATTATACTACATTTTTGGACTCTGCTTCATGACTGTTGGCGGCCATTTTGGAATTGGCGGCCATGGTGGAATTTTTTTTGATGGCTCCATATCCAAAAATGTTTATAAGCATCATAACTAACACTGTGCAAAGTTTCATGCTTTTACCATAAAGTGATCAATTGTCCCAAAATATTGGACTTAGCTGCTGGACTATATGAAGACATTTAGTATATGTGACATGCCGCCAATATGCATGTTAGTGATATATAACTGATAGGAACCTCTCCTTTATTCAATTGTGAACAACTATACATTATTCAACACAAATAAAAGACTCAGAATTAAGACGTAATGCAAAATGAGATAATTTTAACTTCAATATAATAAATTCAATTTGACACCGAACTATAAAAGATGCGGTTTCAGTGGCGGATCCAGAGGGAGTTCCAGGGGTTGGACCAACACAATCAATGCATTCGAATGAGGACATATGGTTGGAACCACCTTTTATCCTGGGTTGGGACCACCCTTTTTAAAATGGCTGGATCGGCCCCTGGTTTTAGATTACTAATGACACACTACTCTCCACCAGAGAAGAATAAAAAAAAATACACAAAAGTGAAGAAAAGACGGAGAATAAATCAAAAGGAGGTATCAAAACAAAGTCATTGAGATCGACAATATAATGACAATCTACTAAAAAATGACAAAGATGAAACAACAGTCTAGAAAACACTTGCTATGCTAGTCCAAATAAGTTATGACGTCTTGAAAAGCTATTATATTTTTTTTCTTTGACGCCTCACTTCGACCGAAACTACGCGGCCTTTCAAGACGTCATGATTATTTCGACTATAGCTAGGCAAAAACAAATCCATTAAATATCGAGTTACATAGGCAGATTTTGTGGTCATACACACACACACACACTTTACGGAGCTACATTTATGGTAAATGCATTAACTGGCTACAAGTATAAGTACAGACCAAAACCTTGGCTAACTAACCCCCCCTTTCAATCTCTAAGATCAGTGTGCCTTGGGTAATATCAGTTACTGCGAAAGGATAATCATCTTATTGCTGGCACAAGAAAATGATTTTTGTCGTAATACTAGTATTAGTACAATCCTCGAAACATCAGTTTCATCTAAGAACTACTAGACGTAGCATTTTTTAGACAATAGATCGATATTAAAACCGGATTCCAATCCTACTTGTTTCCTCTGTTTACTCACATTGTAAGTTATCTTGAGATTATTTCCCGTTAAAACCAGTTTAAGTACATTTAAAAACCAGATATAAAACTAAAACAATAAGAAGCTACTATTTCCACATAAACGTAAACAGAAAATAAACATGTTTGGAAAATATAGAAAATATCAGTATCATTACAATACTTAATTTAAAAAAGAATAAGTAATCATTCATTCATGAAACAGGATAAAACGAATGTCATGATCCGATATGTTTGACAATATTAGTAGTACGTGATAAAGCGTTGTTGTTTATATTTAAAAGTGGTTAAAACCAACTTTCATATGATTCTCAGCAGTGACTATCTGGTTTGAATTAATAGTTGTCAATTATTTCTTTGAAAATTAAATGAGATGAATAAAATTAACGGTACCAATTTTCTTGCACCAGATGCGCGAACTTCTGTTTCTAATTAGACAGACAGTGCCGGGTCCGGGGTTGTTCTTTTTTTTTTTGGGGGGGGGGAGTTGTATTATTGCCAATTATACAACGGTCTGTTTATCTTTATAAGAAAAAAACATAATCATGTAACGGCTTTCATAAAAATATATATATACTGTATTTTTTGCGAAACAAACAAAATACAATTTATAAGAAAATTCCATTTGACAAAGAGTCACTTACAGCTTTTAACATTTAAAAACCATTAGAGAGACTATTTTATTGCAGAGTTGTGAGATTTTACCCGGGAATTCTAGATTAGATAATTTTGATTAATTGTTGATAGAACTTGTTTTACATATAAATCATTATTTGTTGTTTATACCTGTAATTTATAGTATTATTAATTGTTGTTGTTTACATGTAATTTATAGTATTATTATTAATTGTTGGTGTTGTCATGATTTATTGCGACTGTTCTCATTAATACTACTATTTATTCAATTATTAGTATAATATTTAATTTACTTGCCCATATCATGTTTACACTTTTAAATAAATATATAAACTAAATATTCAGATAATATATTTCTCAACTTTTCTCTATTTCCAATTTCGCAATATTTAATTAAATCTGCCATTACATGTAATTATATCTCTTGGATATTTTTTTTTTAACTATTTCGTTGGATTCATTTTTATTTGGTGCGACTTATTATGTAAACTAGTTAATTTTGCGAATCCTCTACAAAACTCACCATTGAGCTGGACAATCATATAATTATTCGTTGCAATACTTGTCATGCTAATCATCGACGTATAATGGCTTTGTGAGATGAACTATAAGTATATATGTATATTTATATATGATGTGACTAATTATACAAAAAAAAATGAATTTGTTGCTTTTCGAAAATAGTATGATTTGAGATGGACACTCAAAGTGGCGGATCCAGAACTTTTCATAAAGGGAAATGTATTCATTTTAGGAAAGGGAAATCGAAACAAACTGAGTTTAATTTCACCGTGGGCAGGAACCAGTTGGAATTAGTTAACGAGTACAAATACTTAGGTATAACATTTAGCTACAACGGCAGTTTTTTGTCAAATGTGGATCTTCTTGCGAAAAGTGGCGGACGAGCACTTGGGAATATAATTGCTAAAATCCATAATATTAAGGAATTTGGATATAAATCATATGAAAAATTATTCAACTAATGTATTGTTCCTATACTTGATTACTCGTCTGGTGTATGGGGATACCGAAAATATCAGTCAATAGACAATATTTAGAACAGGGCTATTTGTTACTATTTAGGAGTACACAGATTTGCACCTATCCTTGCTATACACGGAGATATCGGCTGGATCCCGAGTCAGTATCGGCGTTGGATCAATATGGTGAGATACTGGAATAGACTCATTCGATTTGACAACAACCGCATCACCAAATTAGCATTCAATATTGACTATGATCGTTGTAAAAGTAACTGGTGTAGTGAAGTAAAGGATATACTAGACCAGCTTGAACTAGGACATTTTTACGAACTGAAATCAGAGGTCGATTTATCTTTGGTTGAAACTAACATTTTTCGTCTGTATTCAGATATCTGGAGGAATTCCGTCCAAGACGTTTCAAAATTACGAACATATAGGAACTTTAAAACAGTCTTTGAAACTGAAAATTATGTGAATTTAAACTTGAGTAAAATTGAGCGGTCACACTTAGCGCAATTAGAAGTGGAATTTTACCATTAAGAGTGGAAACTGGTAGATACTCAAACGAAAGTGTAGAAGAAAGACTATGTATATTTTGTAAAAATCAAGAAACTGAAACTGAGTTTCATTTTATGTTTGATTGTCCATTGTATATTGAATGTCGAGTTAACTTTTTTGGTAAACTTTTAATTGAGGAAAATTTCACAGATTTGAATCATGCTGACAAATTGAACTTTTTAATGTCTTTCCACATAAGAAAATTAACAAAATATATAGTTCGTGCATTTCATATCAGACGTCAGTTGTTATATAACACTTAATTTTTTTACATATTTAAAACTTAAATTTTTGTTTACAAATATTTTTATGTCTATATATTTTTGAAATTTACTTACGTCAACGAACGATTACAACGTGATATAATTGTTTAATAATTGTTTTACTTTATTTGAGGTGACTTATAGGTCCATTGGGCCGGGTGTATTACTATTTATCATATATTATATGTTTATAATCTGTACATAATTTACACATGTCACTATAATAAATAATTTACTTACTTACTTAAAGAGGTTTAAGGGGTGGGGTTGGATTGGGGGGGGGGGGGAACTGACTGACCAGCTGCTTAAACTTACTTAACTTTCTATACATTAAATGATCGATACATTATGACTTTGAGATAAATTAATGTATATGGATAACTCATTCGACTTATTCCTATAATTTGTAATGCTGTGCATTCTGTATAAAAAATTTGATATTTTGTAGGTTAAGAAATTGTATGACTCGAGATCAGCAATCAAACGACATATATAAAATTGGTAATTTGGCAAAAAACATTATATTTTTTTTTATTTTTTTTTTGTTGTTTTTTTTTCTCTTGATAATCATGATAATTTGAGACGGCGTTCGTCACATAATTATTACTTATGATGCTAATGATTGAAGTATAATGTGTTTGAGATCTTATCATCAGCAGAATTATACCTCCTAAACCGGTCTTGTCTAGCTAAATGGTTTATACACGATATTGTATACCTACGGGGCTATGATCAGGAAGACAATACATGGATAGATTGTCTCCCCCTGATCTAACAAATCCGTGTAGACATGACAATATTTACGATACGTTTTGTCACTTTTCTGTAATAAAAATATTAGTAATGTATTTGGAACTTGTAGTGTCTTATGTCGGTCAAAACGCCATATTATAGATGAACTTTTCTGCGGGGTACTGTCAAGGGAAAAGTTTACATTTTTATGTTGATTTTTTTTAAATTTGGGTACAACTTTGAATCCTACAATTTATTGATGAATTCCATAATGAAGACTTTAATATAATATTTTCAATAATACACAATTATTCTTTGAAAAATTTCGTTTACCCTTATTGGGCCTCCGAGTTAGTTGTGAGGATGGTTTATGGGGGGACATAACCAATTGTCATTCGGATCTATATCGATGAATTGAAGATTGTTTTGATTTTTAGTCTTGGAGATTTTGATTGTTTTTAAAATGTATTCCTTGTTTTTCATAGTCTTATTTGGGATAATTTGTAAGTATATTATACGTAATTATTCATTATTGATTGTTTATTTCAGAGTAATAACAAGCGAAAGAGATTTATCATGCATTGACCTCGTATAACAAAATTAGTGTGAAAAATTTAAAATATAACATTTTAGTGAAATATTATGTATCCCCTTTAACAATGCCATTTAAAACTATAGTGTTCTATATCATAAATGAAGGAGATCAATTAACTTAATTTAATAATTCATTTCTGAATTTTGTATGTAACACGTGTAACAGACTTCAGTTACAGCTAATTTCCTAAAGCATGTAGAGCAAGACTTTAGTTAGCTTGCTTGCTTTGTTTTTATATTGTACAATCATTAGGATAACACCCAATTAAATTCAAATATTATAAATACAGGTTAAACTATGCCTATATCTATTGTTTAAAGATGTCAATCTTATTTTTAAAGCTAGCATAAACAATTAAACAAACAAAGCAAGCAAGCCAACCAAAGTTTTGCTTTACATGCATTAGGAAATAAGCTGTAAGTCTTACACATCTATGACCATGCAATAAAATGAATATACCTTGAACTATAAAATGCAAGAGAGTTTGCAGGTTATTATATAGAAAACCGATTAAATTCGAATGAGGATTACAGTATACTAAAAAGCTGGATAGCACGTCCTCAATTTAACGGAGATGTTTTTTACCAAGCACGGAAACTTAGAAACGATCCGAATAAACTTATCGATTCTTAAGTAAACTTATTCAAAAAGGTTACACATTCAAATTTGTATATAGATCTTTGAATATTATTGTGAATATTTTGGTATCAGTAAATCAAATTCAAGCAAAATACTATTTGTATATAGGCCCTATATATGATCATTCATGGGTCTACAATATGTCGATATCTGTATCTTGGCATTGCACAAGGTCGTGTTTTTCGCTAACTGTTTAAGACATTTTTACAGAAATTCAATTAGATGGTGGATATGTACTGATTGATATATTACTAGTAGTCTTAAATGCAGTTTTTTTTTAATTGTTTAACTTGCTTCATTACTGCGACGGTACTCTCAATTCCCCCCCCCCCCCTTTTTCTCTCTCTTAAAATGACTGGTTGCCTAAACTATGATGGCCCAATTAAACATGACAGGTTTGTGAGGAAATATTTTATGGTGGTGTTGGTGTCAATGTTTTACAATTATATTACGTAATAAAGTAACGACAATATATATCATCATAAGTACAGGCAGTCATTGTATTCATAGTACGTCGTAGGTTAGTTTGCTTCAAGGTGTACATGGTCATGAGACATGATCTCACGAAAAGTCCCACATTCCTTTTTTTTTAAGACAACTACTAAACATTGATGCTAGGAAACAACAAAAATACCACTACCAAACTGTACCTCGACAACAACAGCAAAAATAAACGAATGAAATACTGAAGTTAAACAGACAATATAAAAAAGAAGATGTAGTATGATTGCCAATGAGACAACTATCCACAAAAGACCAAAATAACACTAACATTAACAACTATAGGTCACCGTATGGGCCTTCAACAATGAGCAAATCCAATATCGCATAGTCAGCTATAAACGCCATTTGAATGACATAAGAAAAAAGACGTGTATATACAAACAATGGTTAGCATATAATAATGTCCAAATATATTTCATAATAGTTGTACACACGAGATACATTTTCTATAATAAATACTGACATAGTGTAGGTTGTATATAAAAAAGAAGATATGGTATGATTGCCAATGAGACAACTATCCACAAAAGACCAAAATGTCATTTTGTACAACTCTTTTAAAGTGAAGAGCACAAACAGTGTACTTTCTACGTCACAGCTACTCTTCCGATGTTTCTATTTCCATGACACCATAGTAAGAATTGAAAAGTTCTTATATAACTCAGGCTGTTGTATTTTTTCTTTCTGTTAATTGTTTATCCCTTGGTTATATACCTCGGTGCCTTTAAACATTTCCCTCATAGTCGAAGGCCTTACGGTACCTATATAACTAAGTGTATTCTCATTCTTTGGTCTCTTGTTGAGCCTTCCAAAATGGAAATATTTACAGAGAAACTGTTTTCGCTGAAATTTAAAATTTCAAGCATTTTTTCAAATTAAGAGATAAAAAAAGAACAGTAAGTTAACAAAAGAACGAACTTTAAAAATCCGTTGCAAAAGGATTTACTTCTCAGATGGAGACAAATTATTTGCTATATTGGTTCACCTTTTTTTATTGTTGATATCAATTGCTTTATGTATTTTTTGTACCACAGTTTTAGTAATTTTACCATTAGCCTATAGATTGTGTTTAGAAACTACAAAAAATACATGGAGTAGTAAACAAAAGTTTGAATGATGTTTGCTAAGCGTCCAGTGACAAATATTTAAAGCATGTTGATGACATTAACAAATTCACAATCAATCAAATCGCTGGACTGCTCATATAGATAGCTAAGATGAAAGACGAGAAAAAGGAGGTTTTGTCGGAAATGGACGAAAATTTGGCAACTTGGAGTCCTTTCAGAGAAATATCGAAAGGGTTCTTTAGCGTGATGTGATCTTGCACTTTTCTTACACGAGGCATCGGATTTAATGACCGGACGTAGTTGTGTATTTATATATATTCTACAGCCAGACAAACGACTACTGGTATATTAAGGATTGGGTTTTAATGCTGAACATGAGAAGCTCAGGCGGTCAGAATTTTATACCAGGTCAACGTTTTGGTAGTACAAGATTGTTCTGGCGTCTGATGGCCTTTTTGGATTTGCAGAGGCCGTTGGAAGTTCAAGCGCAGTCCATATAGAAAACATGTAAACCGCTGACCAAGACTCTTACGCATGGCCTGGCTAATCCTTAGAAAAGGTCGTCAGACGTCAAGGAACTCTCGGATTTCCTCCTTGGTGCTAATAAATTTAGTACCAGTATAATGTGGAACTAATTAAATCATTATAGTTAGTAATATCAATAATTCATTGATGTTTGACAGTAGTCTACACCAGGAAATGTAAACTCTGTCGGAATTGAGAATAGTGACGTTAATTGCTCTGACTATATTATATATTTCGTGCACGTTCGTATGTACGGGAAATGATTGATACTTCCTAATCCAATTGTAAAGTGTACGAACATAAACCATACCACAACATATAAATACAGATATTTTTTTCTGAAAAGTTAAAATAGTTTAATATCTTTTATAATCTATATTTTATTTTATTTGATCCTTAAATTCGTATTTTGCTATGCAAGCGGGTGTTATGTAGACCATTCTAACCTACATAGTCTATGTCTGTTGGTCGCTCTGTCCGAGAAAATGATAATCTATTTAAATGGGACCGTCCTTAAGGTTGGACCCCCTTTTCTGTTGGATTTAAAATTGCTTTATCCACCTTTTCATTTTTTGCTATCGGTAATACGACAAAATTCATATCAACACGAGGGTCTGGATGGGGTCTATAGAATGCAGAATATTTGACTAATACATTGGTTTAAAAATAGTGAGAAAAAAAAGAGTAAAAGAAAATAAAGATTAGGGAATAATAGGGCCTTCAAATATAAAGAGTAGATAATAATTGTCAAAAATACACAGAAAATGACTTAAGATAATTAGAAAATATAGAATCGTGAAACCCCCAACTAAACCCTCCTATGTGGGAAGTAAGATATGTAGGAGATGCATGATTCATTCAGTAACCCACTGGTCAACCAAGTCACTAATTTACTATATAACATTTTATTGACAATGTGACGATGAAGGATGGACAATTTATGATATCTTCCATAGTAAACATGTAATATACGATACCGTTATTACATACTTAAGGTTGTGACGCAGATGACTGAATCATCATAGACCTAATAATCCAGTCGTTATAGTCTACACTCTACGATCACGCCTCTGGACGACTGAATCATGATAGCCTAATAATCCAGTCGTTATAGTCTACACTCTACGATCACGCCTATGGACGACTGAATCATGATACCCTAATAATCCAGTCGTTATAGTCCACACTCTACGATCACGCCTCTGGACTATTGAATCATGATACCCTAATAATCCAGTCGTTATAGTCCACACTCTACGATCACGCCTCTGGACTACTGAATCATGATACCCTAATAATCCAGTCGTTATAGTCCACACTCTACGATCACGCCTCTAAACTATTGAATCATGATACCCTAATAATCCAGTCGTAATAGTCCACACTCTACGATCACGCCTCTGGACTACTGGATCATGATACCCTAATAATCCAGTCGTTATAGTCTACACTTTACGATCACGCCTCTGGACTACTGAATCATGATACCCTAATAATCCAGTCGTTATAGTCTACACTCTACGATCACGCCTCTGGACTACTGAATCAGGGTACCCTAATAATCCAGTCGTTATAGTCTACACTCGACAATCACGCCAATGGACGGCTGAATCATGGACCCTAATAATCCAGTCGTTATAGTCTACACTCTACGATCACGCCTATGGACGACTGAATCATGATACCCTAATAATCCAGTCGTTATAGTCCACACTCTACGATCACGCCTCTGGACTATTGAATCATGATACCCTAATAATCCAGTCGTTATAGTCCACTCTACGATCACGCCTCTAGACTATTGAATCATGATACCCTAATAATCCAGTCGTTATAGTCCACACTCTACGATCACGCCTCTGGACTACTGCATCATGATACCCTAATAATCCAGTCGTTATAGTCTACACTTTACGATCACGCCTCTGGACTACTGAATCATGATACCCTAATAATCCAGTCGTTATAGTCTACACTCTACGATCACGCCTCTGGGGTTGAAGTCATAAACCTTTGCTCAGTGCTCGGAGCACAAAAATCATGCTCGAAACTTGAAATCGAGCATTTTGATTGGTTGATTTTGGAGTATGAGTACAAAAAACTGACTCCAAAGTTTTATGACCGCAAGGCCTGGACGACTGAATCATGGTACCCTAATAATCCAGTCGTTATAGTCTACACTCGACAATCACGCCATTGGACGGCTGAATCATGATACCCTAATAATCCAGTCGTTATAGTCTACACTCTACGATCACGCCTCTGGACTACTGAATCATGATACCCTAATAATCCAGTCGTTATAGTCCACTCTACGATCACGCCTCTGGACTACTGAATCATGATACCCTAATAATCCAGTCGTTATAGTCTACACTCTACGATCACGTCTCTGGACTACTGAATCATGATACCCTTATAATCCAGTCGTTATAGTCTACACTCTACGATCACGCCTCTGGACTACTGAATCATGATACCCTAATTATCCAGTCGTTATAGTCCACACTCTACGATCACGCCTCTGGACTACTGAATCATGGTACCCTAATAATCCAGTCGTTATAGTCTACACTTTACGATCACGCCTCTGGACTACTGAATCATGATACCCTTATAATCCAGTCGTTATAGTCCACACTCTACGATCACGCCTCTGAACGACTGAATCATTATACCCTAATAATCCAGTCGTTATAGTCTACACTCTACGATCACGCCTCTGGACTACTGAATCATGATACCCTTATAATCCAGTCGTTATAGTCCACACTCTACGATCACGCCTCTGAACGACTGAATCATGATACCCTAATAATCCAGTCGTTATAGTCTACACTCGACAATCACGCCAATGGACGGCTGAATCATGGTACCCTAATAATCCAGTCGTTATAGTCTACACTCGACAATCACGCCAATGGACGGCTGAATCATGAAACCCTAATAATCCAGTCGTTATAGTTTACACTCTACGATCACGCCTCTGTACTACTGAATCATGATACCCTAATAATCCAGTCGTTATAGTCTACACTTTACGATCACGCCTCTGGACTACTGAATCATGATATCCTAATAATCCAGTCGTTATAGTCTACACTCTACGATCACGCCTCTGGACTACTGAATCATGATACCCTAATAATCCAGTCGTTATAGTCTACACTCTACGATCACGCCTCTGGACTACTGAATCATGATACCCTAATAATCCAGTCGTTATAGTCTACACTTTACGATCACGCCTATGGACGACTGAATCATGATACCCTAATAATCCAGTCGTTATAGTCCACACTCGACGATCACGCTTCTGGACAACTGAATCATGATACCCTAATAATCCAGTCGTTATAGTCTAAACTTTACGATCACGCCTATGGACGACTGAATCATGATACCCTAATAATCCAGTCGTTATAGTCCACACTCTACGATCACGCCTCTGGACTACTGAATCATGATACCCTAATAATCCAGTCGTTATAGTCCACACTCGACGATCACGCTTCTGGACAACTGAATCATGATACCCTAATAATTCAGTCGTTATAGTCCACACTCTACGATCACGCCTCTGGACTACTGAATCATGATACCCTAATAATCCAGTCGTTAAAGTCCACACTCGACGATCACGTCTCTGGACTGCTGAATCACAGTTCCCTAATAATCCAGTCGTTATATCCCATCACTCCTCTGACAACTGTAAAATGTATCACCATAAACCGAATGATCAAGTCATACAGCATCTTCTTATTAGTATACTTTAGTTAACATGAACCGTATTTGATTAAACTTAATATGAAAAGAGATAGTATATTGCCCCTGATATTGCCAAAGCAGTATCATTATTCAAGGCCTAAGTCGGAGAACAGTAGCAACAAAAGCGCTATTCGTTTCCCTTTATTTTTTAAGGCTTTGCATGTACTGATTGTGTGTTAATCCTTTCTTCTAACCAATCAAATGTCTTTTCGAGTAAGCTGTTGCGCATGTCTAAATATAATTAAGATTTCAATATGAGGCTATTGTGGATTTCGTTTTGTTTTTACAGTTTTGCAACAAATGCACGAAATCTGAAGCTCTCAGGCAAATATCATGTAAGCAGACTTAATTCAATACAACGAATATTTGTATTTGAAAAAGTCATTGTCGTCTTGAATATGCATGAAATATTTGCCACTAGACGTTAAGCAACCAACAATCGATCAATATATGGCTTATGAACATCTGAGGAATACTACTTGATAGATTGATAACAGTTTTCGATATTTCTGTTAAGGGTACAAACAAAAACGTTTAATACTCCGACTGTTTGTTCATATTCAGATGGTATAAAAAAAAGAAGATGTGGTATGATTGCCAATGAGATAACTATCCACAAAAGACCAAAATGACACAAACATTAACAACTTTAGGTCACCGTACGGCCTTCAACAATGAGCAACGCCTATACCGCATAGTCAGCTATAAAAGTGCTTATTTTCTTTTCTAAATACATGTAGTAGAATAACAGATTTCGAAATAAATTTTTAAAAAACCGAAAATATAATGCTTCTTTCTTTTTCAGACATATCCGCCGGACAACAAAGTAAGTTATATACAATTGTATTTCCAATATCTGTAATGTTTATATGGTTCTTTCTCTCTATTTCTAAAAGAATAGAGTCAAATGCTAATATATCCATAGGAGTTAAGAGATGATCATATACTTGAAATTACCAGAAAAGTATTTGTTTCTAGAGAAAGATACGATATAAGTAAAAGTCTGTTCAAGGATGGTAGGCATCATTTTATGTATTGGAATACCCGACTTTTTTTACCTAAAAAAATAATAATCTTGAACCAGAAGTATTGGAGGCTTATGTTTGTGAAAGCTTGATAAATGAATACTCCTGTTCATCAACAATTAGGCAGTACCTTAGATATAGGAAGATGTGGTGTGAGTGCCAATGAGACAACTCTTGATTTGTTTTTTATCGCTTATTGCTTTTCCTTAACAAAAGTTCATACCATTCGTAGTTCAATAACAACCATATTTGTCATCTAATGATAAGGGAAATAAACTATATAAATGTAAAATAGAGACAAGATGTTTGGCATATGTCAGTAAAAACAGCAACCTTAGTGGTGGATGTGATAAGCGAAAACTAAGGTAAATTCGCAATGTTTATTTATAAGGTAAATTCGCAATGTATAATTATAAGGTAAATTCGCAATGTATATTTACAAGGTAAATTCGCAATGTATATTTATAAGGTAAAGTCGTAATTTTTATTTATAAGGTAAATTCACAATGTATATTTATAAGGTAAATTCGCAATGTATATTTATAAGGTAATTTCGCAATGTTTATTTATAAGGTAAATTCACAATGTATATTTATAAGGTAAATCTACATTATTAAAAAGGTAAATGCGCAATGGTATGCGTCTAAGGTAAATTTACAATGATATGTGTACTAGGTAAATTCACAATGGTATGTCTATAAATATTTAAAACTAGATAAATAAGTATATTTATAAGGTAAATTCGCAAGTGTATGTATACAGGCATAGTTCATTGGTATATTTATACGTATGATTCCTGTAAATTCGATATCATTATTTTATTGAATCAGTGTCATACGCAGAAATAACTGCACTTTCTGAACAACTCATTAAATTCGATATCATTTTTTTATTGAATCAGTGTCATACGCAGAAATAACTGCACTTTCTGAACAACTCAGTAAAGAACTCCTGATAGAGTTAGCCACTGAAGGTTATGTATTACTTTTATAAGTTTGCATGGCTCACTGTTTTAGTGTACAAAAGGCGCAAGTGATATTGCTTACAAAAAAGTAATACTTTGATGCGTACTAAGCGCTTTCGAGGATTTACCTTCCGCGCGCAGCTCTACGGATACAAGTTAAGGGCCGCACACAGCTCTATGGATACAAGTTAAGGGCCGCACTCAGCTTTACGGATATAAGTTAAGGGGCCGCACGCAGCTCTACGGATACAAGTTAAGGGAGTACCAATTACCTTCCGCGCGGTGCGCTACGGATACAAGGTAAGGGAGTACCAAATACATTGACAAAGTTTGGCTTGTTTAGTACCATACATTGTTGAAGAAATATTAACGTTTATTGGTCCGTTTACCTAAAAAATTCAAAATTTTCAAAAAAACTTGAACCACGCACTTTATCGGAATAATATCATTTGATACATTGCAGTTTGACGAATACTAAGTTTTATCATCGAGAAGTTTAGTATGTCTATTATAGTAGAGCGTTATTAAAACGTTCAGATGATTTTTACTGCTGTTATCATAGTTTGCCTATTTTCAGTAGATCGCTTTTATTATTATACCAATATTCTAACTACTGCAGTTCTTAGCAGAACATGCTTTCTGTGTATGTTAGTATAAGCACTATCTTCACTCTATATACCATACTTCTGAGTAGAACATGCTTTCGATGTTAGTATATAAACTATCTTCCCTCTATATACCATACTTCTGGGTAGAAAATGCTTTCGATGTTAGTATATAAACTATCTTCCCTTCCCTCTATATACCATACTTCTGAGTAGAACATGCTTTCTGTATTAGTATATATTAGTATATACCACTATCTTAACTAATAGTGCAAGTAGAAAATGCTTTATAAATGTGTTAGCGTCATATAGATGTAATATATGCGTATATAGTTGAAGTATAAGTTAGTTTTGTACATGATATTTGCTATATGTATATACCTAAAGATCATATAAAGGAAAGATACAACGGATGAGGGTTGGTTCGGTAGAAAGATACCACGAACCCATGGAAAAGAAGAAAGCATATGTTAAGCTTTTTCAATCAAAATAGCGCGTTCAATTCATCTATGCTATAATAAAGTAATACTCATTGGAAAGTTTTCATAAATATACTTGTGAACTAAAGTTTAACATGAGTTATTTAGACCCGTCGCTGCTAAAGTTATAGTTGTAGTCCACATATAATGCTTATCTGCATGTTTAATGCTTTTAAACTTTTAGATATCAAAATTAACTTAGAATTTTCAATTTGGTCTGAATTTTTGTCGTTTTTGGTTCTGATCAATTCGATTTTATACTTTTTTATAACTATTTTATAATTTTCGAAGAGTTTATATTAAATCTACTGACTGAATTGAATTTGAATATATATTCTATCAAATGTTTTTATCTATGTCATGGTCAATCTATTATTTCACAGTTCATAGATAATAATGGTGAAACTTTTTATTACATGAGTATTTTGATTTTTTTTTAATTGATCATATTATTGAAACTTTTATTATCTATACTGCAGGCAAGGCCATAGCATCAAACAAAACAGGTAATAAGCTTTTTAAACTTTATAGATTAAAAAACAGAGAGTATAAAATATTTTAAACGAAGAGAGAGAGAGTATTTGTTAAATATTACAGCCGATTGCATTGAGTGTGTAGGTAAACGTAAATGTAATATGTTTGATAAGCTTGCTTGCTAGCTGAACTTTGGAGTCATTATTATGTTAGGTAAACTACCCACCTTTAAGAGTAGACTTTACCGACAGATAACCAATCTATCTGTCTGTAGGACTACACTTCTTCGAAAGGAGGGTAGAATACCTTACCTATTAATGACTTCATGGTTTAGATATCTTATAAACATATTACCTTAACTACACACTAAATGCAATCGACTGTAAATCAAAGTACTAATGTATAGTATTATGAATTTAAAGCCTTACATAGTCGGATAAATATAATATCTTTCAAATTTGTAGTCTTACATATATATATAAGTATTAAAAAGATATAGTCATACAACTATATAACGGATATTGCAATCCTACTCGTGTATGTTTCTTTGTTTCTCATAAACAAATACTCTTAAAAAGTTCAGATGCGCAAGATACGATAGACATAATAAAGAGATCTTGTCTTGTACGAATATCCTGCCTTTCAAAGGCACACCTCTGTTTAAGTTTTTGTTTACATTTCCTTGCCTATTTATCCTTTTCTACTTCTTTCAGCAGCACAGAGCGTTCCGGCAACTCCAGGTAAACACTTCATCTTGTGTATTGTTTGTGTGTAATTTTTTTGTTGTTCGTGTGTGTTATGCTTGCGCTGTTTATGTGTGTGATTTATAAGTTATTTGTGTAAGTAATGTTTTAATTGCATGTGTGTGTACTGCTGTTCTTGTTTATCTGTGTAGTGTTAAGATGTCTATGTGTGTTCTCTTCGATCGTTGTTTTTTTTTGTTTAAAGGTTTAGTCCTTTATGTGTAATGATTCAGTTGTTTGTGTGTTTTAGGAAGGGATAAATTCTACTTTGTAAAGGATCACTCTGATTCAAACAATCAAACAAAAAATTCTCTGAAACTGACATTATCAAGCCTGATTTTTTGATGGACAACATATTTATTACGTTCGGAGGACATGTTTTTCAACAGACTATCGGCATTCAAATGGGAACGAATTGTGCCCCTCTTCTTGCCGACTTCTGTCTTCATCATTGTGAGACTGACTTCACACAGGAAATTCTTAGAAAGAAAGATAAGAAGTTAGCAATATCCTTTAACTATACTTCCGCTATATAAACACATGGAAAAAAAGTATTGCAACACCTTGATTTTTTAAAACTTGAAAAATCAGCCTCTTTTTTTGGATGAGATATAACAAAATATGTGTATAATATTATTGAAACATAGTTTATGATAACATTGGCATTGAAACGAACAAAAAATGTTTGAAAAAAAATGATTTATAAAACCACAATTTTAATAACAAAATGAAGTGTTATTTGTACAAAAAAATACATTTTACAACTTTTACTGTAGTCGAACTTTACAATGTCAGACATTTCAAAATTAATCTTCAGATGACTGTTTATATCATGGTTGATCGTTATACGCCAAAGAATTAGTACTTTGTGCGCAGTCTCCATTCAAACGGATAACCGCATCTTAACGTCTTCTGATTCCTGCCATAAATCGACTAATTTGTTGCTAAGGTAGCATCAACCATTTCTGATGAAGGGCATTGTTTATGTCTTGATGTGTTTGAACTGGGGTGTCCTTTCGCGCACTTTCCGCCCAATATTGTCCCATATATGCTCGATATGGTCCAAAACCGGGCTACGATCGGGCCAAGGAAGATGAACCAAATTCCATTTGAACATTGGATCTTCCTCCACGATGCTAATTTCCAACTTTGGCGAGCTCTGCATTACATTGGATACGGAAAACTGTGTGTCTGTTCGTTAGCAAAGGTCTCCGAAATGGTCTTAACGCACGATAATCAGTAGCGATGAGTTGATCTCGAACAGTTCTTGTTAAAAAGGCTCCTGTATAGCCACCACTCTCTTTTAAGTATTGTCTTGTATGCAATGGGTTTCCTTCAGACCAAACTTCATTATGCTTGATTTTCTCTTGTAAATGGTATAGGGGGTCTTCATTATCCTGGAAGGTCTTTTATTGCCTTTATTGCCTGATTTTTATCCTCAAAACGACATATAGTGGAATGGTGATGACCAACAATACGTGCAATTGTTACAGAGACATCCCGGCTTCTCTTATGCTGATAATCTGCCATCTTGCTGCAGTTAAGAGTTGTTAAGGACCCAGTACAAGGTGTCAATCACATAACTTTAAAATCTTGGTTATTTAAAGTGTTGAAAACAATGACGATAAAAACATCTGTTTTGATGTTTACGGGTACAGTAGCTGCATGTGCAGATAAAAACTTGTCGAGTCGATATTTATTGATTAAACTCAGGTGAAACTTAAATAATGTTTTACTAGTTCTATTTTACCAAATTATATCACAAAAAAATAAAGAGTGTTTTTTTAATTTCAATTTCAATTTGGTGTTGCAATACTTTTTTCCATGTGTATAGATGATGTTCTTTTGACTTAATAGTTCAAAATTTGGTGACTATGTCGAATGCATCTATCCAATTCAACTAGAGATTAGGGATACAACAGATACAGTTAAGTCGGCCTCATATCTTGACTTACATCTAGAAATTGACAATGAGGGTCGATTGAAACCAAACCTTAACGACAAAAGAGATGATTTCAGCTTTCCAATTGTGAACTTTTCATTTCTAAGTACAAAAATGTAGCAACATTCCGGAGACATCTGCATACGGTGTATATATCTCCCAATTAATACGATATTCCCGTGCTTGCATTTCCTATCAGGATTTTCTTGATAGAGGGTTTTTTTCTCACAAGGAAGCTTTTAAAAAGAGGGACGAAAGACACCAATGGGACAGTCAAACTCATAAATCTAAAACAAACTGACAACAAATGGTGAAGTTGAAATCATCTCTTCATAAGTTTTACCGACGCCAAAATGATATCGGATATGTTCCTTACGTATTTACTACACTCATCTTCCCTTTCATGAATGTGACCTACCGAATTAGACTTTTAGCCGGATTTGTTATCTCATAAACAACACGACGGGTGGCACATGTGGAGTAGGATCTGCTTACCTTTCTGGAGCACCTGAGATCACCCCTATTTTTTAGTGGGGTTCGTGTTGTTTATTCTTTAGTTTCTATGTTGATTCATGTGTACTATTGTTTGTTTGTTTGTCCTTTTCATTTTTAGCCATGGCGTTGTCAGTCTATTTTCGATTTATGAGTTTGACTGTCCCTCTTGTATCTTTCGTCTCTCTTTTCTTTAATGTAAAGGAACGACCATTTAACTTCAAAGGGGGTTATGGTTTTTTTCAACCTATTCTGATCCCCCAATTGATGAACAAAATAATATGGTCAGACAGATGATTAAAAAAAATATTCTGAATTCATATGTCAGATTTTCCCAATTAACTATAGTGTTCAATTTTTTTTTAAATAATTTGATTTGATAAATTTTCTGACTCTGACAAAAAGCCATAACATACCCCAATTACGTTAACTGATTGCTCCCAAATGTATGAACTATTTGTGTGTGCAATGTTTTTGTTGTTTTTATGTGTATAATGTTTTTTAGTTATTGTTGTGTGAGTTGTGTGTACGGAGAAGCGCTATAATTTTTACTTTTATAAGTACATGCATAGATATCTGACAAACATTTACGTGTACAATTTGTAATACAGCGGTAATGATTAGTTGAACGTACACGTATCATGTGTATGTTATATTTAAGTTATTTTTGTTTTATTTTTTTACAGAAGATCTAACACATATCTATAAAAAATGAAATGTCAATAGCGGTATGTTCCTTTGACATCCTCTAGGGTTTAAACTCTACTTATCTATAGTTTTCCTCTTGCACTATAGAATATCCCATTTCAAACGTAAAGACACATTAAGAAAAACTATCCCACAATGTATCATCAACATGAATGACCAACGTAGATCAACTGTAACGTTAAAAAGGAATAAATCATACTTGTTAAAAACCAACGATAACAACAGTCCTCTAAAACTGCCATTAAGATGTTTGATTTTATGATTGACAACATATTTGTTACGTTTCATTTTTCTACACACAATCGGCATTAAAAAGTGGACTAAGTGTGTCTCTCTTCTTGCTAATGTTTTCCTTTGATTGTATTTGAAAGACTAAACAATGGTGCTTCTCAGAAGAATTCAGAGGCATTACTCTTTAAAAGAGAGGCGAAAGATACCAGAGGGACAGTCAAACTCATTAATTTAACGTTATATATAAGCCGCTACATAAAATAATACTTCTCACTAAATAATGCAAAGTTCTGTGACTATGATGGTCATCTATCCTATCACATTTGAAATAAAAAGTAAAATCACAAAAATACTGAACTTAGAGGAAAATCAATTTGGAAAGTCCATAATCACATTGCAATATTAAATAACAAAACACATCAAAAACGAATGGACAAGAACTGTCATATTCCTGACTTGGTACAGGCATTTTCAAGTGTAGAAAATGGTTGATTATACCTTGTTCTTTAGCGCTAACCCTCTCACTTTAATGAGAGTCTCATCAAAGTCAGTTATATTTACATTGATACAGACTAGTGTTGTCAAATCGTACACTTTTGCCTAACCGGTTACTCGGATAATCAAAAGTACCATACATGTACACATCGTTATAAGATGTGGTATGAGTGTCAATTTGACAACCTTTCCACCAAGTCATAATACTAGTACGATCAAAGAATTGAAGTTTGTCCTTTGGCATTATAAGCTTGTCTGTTATGATTCCTGGAGAAGTTTGCTTTTTAATAAACAAATACACCGTATCAACTATAGCATTTGTACCAACTTCAGATTGAAAATATGGAGAAAAAAAAACGTCTTGATATCGTAGAATTGAATTTGTCTGAAACCGATCATTGTTTAATTTTCTCTTGTTGTCTTCGAAAATAATGTGGAGTGTTTCAATTTGAAATGATTAATTATAAAAAAAGAAGATATGGTATGATTGCCAATGAAACCATTCTCCACAAGAGACCAAAATGACACAGAAATTATTATCTATAGCTCAACATACGACCTGTTTCTTTACTTTGTTTGCTTGTTTTTTCAAGCATGTTACTCGTACTATCACGTATACCTTGAGTACATTCACATTCGTTTGCATTTCACAATTTTTAAGGTAGCATTTTGTTTAAAGAAAGATTAAACCTTGCACTACGGAGGTTACACATTTAGATGTTGGTTTACACAATATAAGATCAAAAACAAAATAATGAACTAATTAGTAAAATTAAATCGCATCTCTGATTTAAAGTTATTGTTAAAAAAACATGTTTACCAATCATGTTTCTTTAAGGTCCTGCCCCGAGCTCTAATTAATTTTATGTATTTAGGATCAACAATAGCAATCAATATACTGGACAATTGATCTGTCAAACTAATAACCACGACGACAATTTTTAAATAAAACAACTATTTAATGATTTCCATGCAAATGTATATCAAAAACTATCAAAATTGAAAAAAAAGTCCGGTTAACCGGTTAGCGTTTTTGGTATTCGGTATTCGGTCGTTCGACCGGTTAACCGGTTAACCGTTGACAACACTATTACAGACACAATAAATAAAATAGTCATAATGTGGGTACATCAGTCATCAACAACAAATTAACAGAACACAAAAACATCTTCTATCTACGAACACATTCATTGATTTGAGTGTCTGAAAAAGAATACTACATATATAGTTCAGTCTGCGTCATAAATTGACTAGCATATAGACATTGAGGGTAGGTTGGGAACTAAACTTTACCTCAAATGGGAGAATTGTAGCCTTAAAATTGTGAAATTTCCATTTCTATGTATAAACGTAGTAAGATTCCACAGCGTCTTCACATATAGTAAATATCTCTCTGTCGATACCATATTCCATAGTTTGCATTTCTATGAATTTTTCATACAGGGTTGATGCTGACAAGGACTTGTTTTCTATCTTCTATAACATTTAACAGATGCAAACATATTTACAGTTATGGAATAAAATATCTCTCTCGATCCAGTACTTGCAATTAATTTCATTAACATGTTAGCAGCAAAATACATAATGAACATAGATTTATATTTTATATATTTTTTAGAAAATGCCAGGATGAAGAATTTCAAACAAGTAGCAATGGGTGAGTTGATTATTTTTCTTTATTAAACCAAGAACTGGACGAGTAAATATAGATCACACAAAAGGTACAAAAAGATAGATGGAACTTTAAAAACTTTGTACTCGCAATGGCAACAAACAAGTGGGCGAAAAAATGCAGAGAAAACAAAAACAAACTGATAAACGAGACCTTCACATATTTGAAATGGGATTATTTGTTGGTTTTTTTTTTGGTTCAACAAACTCGACATGACTATGAAACAGTTGACTTTCCGTTTTGAATTTTCCTCGGAGTTCAGTATTTTTGTGATATTACTTTTTGTCATGTATGATGGGGTATTTGTTTGGGGTATTGTGCTAAAACAAAGATACTTTCGCAATAACTTATTTTAGGAACTTTGTTTAACAATTTTGAGATATTTTAAATGCAAATTAGATACATGTGAACAAACTATTCATTTGTACAGTCCGTTCATTTTATGTATAAAAGTCTAAACTTTCACGGTGGTATATATTTACATACATCTACATTTCTATATTTATATATTTCAGCCGATGGTGCTTTGGGCCAATTAAGAAATAGTAAGTAACATTGAATTTGAAATTCTAAATAAAAAAAATGTTAAACATATTAGACTTCATCGATTTGTTGTTAACTGATTGTTGTCAAGTCTTAGAGAACATGATTTAATTATTAGTTTTACTTTGAAAATGTAAATGTAAATATGTAAATATAACGGAATTTGATGAGACTGTCATCAAAGTGAGAAGGTTAGCGCTATAAAACCAGGTTTAATCCACCATTTTCTACATTTGAAAATGCCTGTACCAAGTCAGGAATATGACAGTTCTTGTCCATTTGTTTTTGATGCGTTTTGTTATTTAATGTTGGCCATGTGATTATGGACTTTCTTAATGATTTGAGCGTCACTGATGAGTCTTATGTAGACGAAACGCGCGTCTGGCGTACTGAATTATAATCCTGGTACCTTTGATAACTATTAATTGATCCCTTAAGTTCAGTATTTTTGTGATTTTACGTTTTGAAAAGATGTGTTAAAGATTCTAAAGAATCATTCAATTAGTCAAAAATAAACTGACCAAAAGACAAACAACAGTGCATACAACAGTATATAAACAATTAAATATTTGGTTGACCGTTATGGAATAACCGTTTCACAAATGATATCGGATATGTTCCTTACGTCGTAACTACAATCCCCTTCCCTTTCATGAATTTGACCTACCGAATTAGACTATTTACCGGATTTGTAATCACATAAGCAACACGACGGGTGCCGCATGTGGAGCAGGATCTGCTTACCCTTCCGGAGCACCTGAGATCACCCCTAGTTTTTGGTGGGGTTCGTGTTGTTTATTCTTTAGTTTTCTATGTTGTGTCATGTGAACTATTGTTTTTCTGTTTGTCTTTTTCATTTTTAGCCATGGCGTTGTCAGTTTGTTTTAGATTTACGAGTTTGACTGTCCCTTTGGTGTCTTTCGTCCCTCTTTTAAAGGCAACACGAACCCCACAAAAACAACTGGGGATGATCGCATGTGCTCCTTGGTACTAAGGTCTTTATATTGATGCCCCGAGAGGGTAAGCATGTCCTGCACCACATATTAAAGTGACTTTTCAATAACTACCGGTACTTGTAGATTGGTTCTTAGGTCTATTTTTTTATGCTTCGGAAGGGTAAACAGGCCCTGCTCCACAATTAACATGACACTTTGTAGTAAATGTGCCTGCATATTTGTACATTTTTAGTTTTAGTTTTTGTTTGTGTAATGCCAATCTGATGAGTCGAGTAATTTCCGACTGACTTTGTAACGTTTTTCTTATGTTACTCCAATATTTTGAAGAATCAATTATTATTTATAAAATAGTATGCCCTAAATATGAACAGAAAGAGACGTACGTATATGCAATGTATGACATAAATATTGAACGCCATAGCTGTCTTATGTGGCATATTATATTATATGCTATGGATATTTTATATATATGAAGGTGATTTTTCATTATATGATGCTGCTTTTTTATCACAAAAAGGGTTTCAAATGTTTTAAACGCAACGTCCTTAAAATTGTGAATCTTTGATATCATCCCTCCTAGTGCCCGTCCTCCAGCTTTACCTAATGTTTCGGTGGCAATACTAAAATCCATTTTATCATTGAAAATAATGCCAAGATATTTGTATTGACTGACATATTGTAAACTGTTTGGTCCAATCTTGAAATTAAAGTTGCTTCGTGGGACGCTGTTTTCTTAGGCCGTGTTCACACCAAACGCCGTGTAGAGTAAACATGTTTACAATTAGTTTAGTGTAGTGTACACTGGTTTCACATTACATTTGTTCACATCTATGATCATCTATACACCTTGTTTAGCTACCTGTACATAAGATTTGTTCCCACTTGTAAACTATATGTCATTAAAATGTTCATTACGAAGAATTGAATTCAAAATTTTGGGATAAATTTTCTAGCGGTAAGGGAACAACCATTTGACTTCAAAAGGGGGGTGGGGGATGGGAATGGAAATATTCCGATCCCCAAATTGATAAAAAAAAAAAATGGTCATACAGATGATAAAAAAAAATATTCTGAATCAAGAGTTTCCCCATACATTATATGCGCATCTGGTGCAAGAAAATTGGGACCGTTAATTTTATTATAGTGTTAAATATTGAAGAAAAAGTATTTGATCACCAGCATCGGAAAAAAAGGAATAAAAACGTACGCGCGAAAAAAAATCTGACTCAGATAAAAAAAATAACCCTCCCCCTTTTTTAAGTTAAGTGGTTGTTACTTTATGAAAGCAATTTTATATAATTTGCAGTAGTTTGAATATACTTGAGATGTCTGGATAACGCATTAGAAAATGTTAGCTGCAACAGCGTACTTACAGCCGAAAAAAAAGGATTGAGATGTTAGGGATCACTACAGTTTTATTTTTTCTGTTCGTTTCAAATGGTATTTCTTCTCCGAGGAGTATTCGGTAAAGGAATAGGGTAACGTTTTTTTAAATTTATTTTGCGTGTTATTTAACGGAAATGAGATACTAGACAAACATATCATTTCCCTCACACTTTTTTAAGTCATGCATTTATGCGTGAATCGTTTTTTGAGTAAAGACCAGTGGCCAATATTTCTGTGTACGTCAAGTCGATTCGGGAAGACCTTTTCAAATGAATTAGGCAGCAACTATTTACTTCATTTTTTTGTGGAGGGGGAGGGGGCGTGAGCTATTGATTTTTTTCAGGACAAATTTTGGTGACAAGTCGAAATCAATTTTAGCATTATATATAGTGGCAGCTTAGGGTGAAACAAACAAATTTTTTTTCAGGGTAAAAAACTGGAAATTTTTTTGTTTCCAAAACAAAATCCATAGCTCACCACCCCACCCCCTAGCCTTTATGTTTTATACTCGACTATAATAGCCCCCCCCCCCTCAATAATAGTTTCCTCCTTAAATATATACACGATAAAACTAATGTCCTTAATGCCTAGTGTTGTGTACACAAGGCCTACATTGACTATCGACTGTGTGTAGGTAAAACATGATTTACACTACATGTAAACATTGAGTTTTATCAATGGGAACGCAATTGTGTTTAGTTTACGTGTGAGTTACACTAACACAACACCGGATTTAGGTCAATGTGAACACGGCCTAAAATGCATGACATTTGATTTTGAACAATTCACACTAAGTCTCCATCGTTGGCACCAACTGTATAACACATCTAAGCAACGTTGCATATCATTTTCGGTCTCTGTTAGAATAACAATGTCGTCAGCATATAATAGAAGACTGATTTTCTCATTGTCACACGGTATTCCTGTTTCAAGATCTTTAATTTCAGTAGCTAAATCGTTGACAAATAAAGCGAACAATGTAGGCGATAAATTATCCCCTTGACGGACCCCGTTTGAACACTGGAACCAATTTGTACGATGATCATTTACGCAGACACATGATTCTGTGTCAATGTACAAGCTTGAAATAGCATTATACATGTTTCCGTATGCCCTTAATATGAACAGAAGAAGACGTACGTATATGCAATGTATGACATTAATATTGAACGCCATAGCTGTCTTATGTGGCATATTATGTTATATGCTTTGGATATTTTATATATATGAAGGTGATTTTTCATTATATGATGCTGCTTTTTTATCACAAGATGGTGCTTCTGTATTATAAGACGGTACTTTTTTATTATGTGAAGGTTCTATTTTATTATAAGAAGGTGTTTTCTTATTATGTGGTGGTGCTTTAGTATTATAAAAAGGTGCGTTTATAAAGCACCGTATTTTAGTACACCATCATGTAATAAAAATCACCTTCATATAATGACATTTCCACAGCATATCATAGAATTTGCCACATATAAAGACAGCTATGGTGTTCCATACATAATCGTGAACTGTATATGAAGTACACGCGTAAAATGTACGATATGAAAATATACAGCATACGCAAATTATATAGACAATCACTGTTTAGTGTCTTTAAATATCAGCTGTATTTGTACGAGGCTAGGAAACAAGGTGTCTGCTAGCTTTTAGCGAGCTACTACACCTGTTTCGAGCCGAGTACAAATACAGCTGATATTTAAAGACACTAAACAGTTATTGTCTTTATCCTGCAATTAATTATGTATATTGTTTGTGTTTTGAAAGACACAAAAACTAACATATTTAGCATTTATTTTCGATTTGTAATCCCTTGAGACCCGCGTAGTTATATCAAAATCACACATTAAGCTGAAGACTGGTTTACATATTATATTATATGCTGTGGATATTTTATATATATGAAGGTGATTTTTCATTATATGATGCTGCTTTTTTATCACAAAAAGGGTTTCAAATGTTTTAAACGCAACGTCCTTAAAATTGTGAATCTTTGATATCTTTAAAAGTGTCCTGTACCAAGTCAGGAAGATGGTCATTGTTATAATATTGTTCGTTTCTGTGTGTGTGTTGCATTTTAACGTCGTTTCTGTTTTCTCTTAATTTTGAGATAAGACGTGGCACGGTACTTGTCTATCCCATATTTATGTATTTGGTTTTGATGTTATATTTGTTATTCTCGTGGTGTATTGTCTGTTGCTTGGTCCGTTTCTGTGTGCTGTTGCGTTTCGGTGTTGTGTCGTTGTTCTCTTATATTTAATGCGTTTCCCTCGGTTTTGGTTTGTTGCCCCGATTTTGTTTTTTGTCCATGGATTTATGAGTTTTGAACAGCGGTATACTACTGTTGCCTTTATTTACAAAAGAAGAATCTCGAATGGTCAACAATAATACATCGCTCAAGGTGAATAATTATCTATTTTAACATAACAACTAATTTCATCTGTAAAATCAAATGACATAACATTGCCAAATTTGAAACAGAAGTGTAAGAGTTGTCCTACGCTTCAGACTTGACATTCACTAAACATGCTGAAATTGACATGGTTGATTTTGTAACACAATCATACACATTCAAGTTTTGAAATCGACAATTATCATCGTCATTGGAATGCATCTGGAATACACATTCTAAGGTCACACAAGTTCAAACAATACTCAGTTTGGCAGTGGGCGGAGCTTTAAAGCGATATCTGTATAGTATACAGATGCAGCATCCCGATATCTGTATAGTATACAGATACAGCATCGCGATATCTGTATAGTATACAGATACAGCATCGCGATATCTGTATAGTATACAGATACAGCATCGCGATATCTGTAGGGCTGTATCTGTATAGTATTGCAGGATAAATAAGATTATTTGAATGGATGTAGCAAAAATGAGATGAATCGAGTACTAATGAGTGTTCGACTTGCACAGTAATTAGCATACTAAGATATTATAATTTGTTGCAGGGTTATTACAGAGAATGATGATGGAGTCCCAGAACAAACCACCACAACCACAAAATACACATCAGAAATTACAACTACAACGCATGCATCAAGAAATGAAAATACAGAAGCTTACACAGGAATTGGAAGAACGTAAGCGGCAACAAGTAAAATTACAACAGATGTTAGCTTTACAACAATCGTCTGTTCATGATCCTACACATACACAACTAAACCATGACCCGATGGGTTCACAACTAAACCATGACCAAATGGGATCTGCTGGCATGAATAGCTTTGATCCCCATGGTCAGGCGTCGGCTGGGATTACTAGTTTTGATCCCCATGGTCACGCGTCCGCTGGGATGACCAGTTTTGATCCCCATGGTCACGCCTTAAAAGCTCTCCCTATGGATGCAATGATGCAAACTTTAAGAAGCAGAATGAACAATGCTGGTGCGGGATCATCTTCATCTTTAGTTCCAGATTTAAGTGGTTTCAAAGGTCAGTTAGACGCTATTGGCTTTCAAACGCCAGGTCCCTCAGCAGCAATGCCTTTTGATGTCAATTCGTTCGTGCCACAACAACCCATACAGCAAGCACAACCAGCACAACCAGCACAACAACCACAGCCAGTACAGCCAGCTACAAACAAACATACAATAAACATTACTGTTAAAAGAAAAACAAAGGTAAATGTTCCTGGTCTACCTGTTAACATGGCCAAGTTTCAGAAACCTAATCCAGCACCACAAGTAAATACAAACGTTTCTACAAAACCATCTGCCATAACTCCTGAACTTTTAGCAATGTTAGAAGCTTTAAGAGCTGGGCATGCAGCAGGAAGTCCTGTCGCTACACAAACAGCAGTACATCCAGTACCAGCGGCTGTACCAATCAATGTAGCACAACAAACACCAGCTATGACAATGGGCGCATTAACAGGTGCCCCATCAATCCAACAAGTTAACCCTCTTGCTAATATGGTTCAGGCTGCTGCGGCTGTGCAAACACAACAATCAGCAGGTGCCGTTTCTGGAAACATGTTAGCGTCAGCTGTGACAGCAAAAACAGCCAGTAATACAATGGCGGATATGCTTGACACACAACTTGACGCCATGTCGGACATGGCTGAGGCCGGAATGGGATTCGGAATGATGAATATGATGAGTGGGATGAATGTTATGGGTGGAATGGGCGCCATGGGTGGAATGGGAGCCATGGGTGGATTAGGCGGGATGGGTGGATTAGGTGCTATGGGTGGACTGGGTGGAATGAACGGTATGGGTGGAATGGGTGCTTTAGGTGGAATGAGTGGATTAGGTGGAATGAGTGGATTAGGTGGAATGAGTGGTATGGGTGGATTAGGCGCTATGGGTGGAATGGGTGCGTTAGGTGGAATGGGTGGATTGGGCGGGATGGGTGGTTTAGGGGGTATGATGGGCGGAGGGGGCATGGGAAATGGCATGGGAGTGAGTAGTGGTTTCGGCGGTTTGGGAATGAATCGTATGATGACATCGACGTTTATGTCACCCATGATGTCCTAATGACTCAGTCAACGATTATAATATGATGATGATCGGTAATACCATTAAAAACAAAGGAACGAGAATATAGCATGAGTTGGCAGGACGGTCCAAGCTTTCAAAGTAAAACTGAAAGGGTTCGAACATTGAAACCCAAAAGAAGTCATTGATGCTAGCTGAATAAACTGGTGATGTTTATATGATGTTAGACTGGATATGATTATTTTATTTACTATTAGGAGTATACCTCTTTTATTTTCGTTAAATGTGTACGTTTAAAGAATTGAATGGCATTATGAGAAAACATTTCTTTAAGTCATTCATGAAAATTCTTTGTCGCATTTATATTAACCCGAATAATTCAGTCTTTATGTTCCACTGATCATCGATTACTTCATTAACATCGCAAGTAGGAGAGCTCGATTAATTCATTAACCTCGCAAGTAGTAGAGCTCGATTACGTCATTAACCTTGCAAGTAGGAGAGCTCGATTACGGAGAGGTACTGAATTATTCGGGTTCAATTTAGTTCATAATTGTAATTTTTTATGGATGTTTTACAAAAGAGATGTAAAAAACACCTACTCAAATTATTTCATTCTCAGTTGGTAACGCTATGTATATTTTTAATTATTTATATTTGTGGAAAATTATCGTTCTTAAATAAATGATAAATAAAATGTACTATCACGTTTAGATTATTTATATTTTTTTAAATTGAATGCGCCCATCACGTAATTTTTCAGATTGTCTTTCATTGTTACATCATTTTGAAAATCCATTAATTTGTTTGTTTGACCATTGTTCAGATATTAGTTAACTAATTTAATGTGATCAGTGAAATTTTGCATTGCCATCTTTGCAATATTTAACTCATCTTTCGTTTGTTTCGGAAAAAAATTTGATTTATTGTCAATTGTCATGTTTACCTATAGCATTAACGGTACAACATTTTATAGTACATCAGATGTGTATTTCGAAATAAATGTTCGATATCAACAATAATTAAAAGCCCATAACCTAATCCAAACGTTGAAAACCTGACGAAACAAAAACTTATCAAGCGTGAAGCCAAACCTGAAGAATGTAACTTTTTACTTCAGAATATTTTTGAATTTCATTACAAATTATTTTTCTTT
This sequence comes from Mytilus trossulus, assembly GCF_036588685.1. NCBI lineage: Eukaryota > Metazoa > Mollusca > Bivalvia > Mytilida > Mytilidae > Mytilus > Mytilus trossulus. Next base: position 80,103,702 of record NC_086377.1, read on the forward strand.
TGTGATTTTTTTGAAATTTTTAATATAAAGAAAGTGTTAACCTATTATATGAGAGTCTGTATGGATGTCCTTTATTTCTGTATGCTTCTATTTTTTTCATTATTTTTCTCTTTCCTTTTTCTTTTTTTTTAATTTTGCATTCATTAAGCATCCCTATAAAGTCATTAATTGAGTATTGTTATTAAAATTTATTTATTGATCTATAATTTCATTACCTTAACATTTTTGTATGCATGTTAAGTATTTACATTTGTATGAATTCATTCATTTGTTACATGTATGTGCGTGCTTTAAGGTTTTTCTGTTTAGATTCTTACATTAACTGTTAAAATCCAACTTATTTTCACGAGCGATTTATTGTCTCGACTTTCGCGTGAAGCAAAATAACGCAAAGATAAATCGTCACGAAAATTTAAAACTTGGCTCTTTTCTTGTCTAACGCCATCATGAACACTTTGAAAATTTCGAAATTAAATTGCTACGAATTGGACTAAAAAGGACTAACAGCTTAATAAAGTATATGTGAAAATAAGTTTGTAAACAGTATGAGGACTAATAATACTGTCATTAGCAAAGGTTTCAAATACAGTAGTAAAAACCACAGAGGTATCGTCTTTTTGTTCGTTTTTCATCATGATTAACTTAAACATTGGTACAATTTCCTAGGTTTGTTTTATTTATGTTAATGTGTATAGACCATGTGTTGACAATATACATAATGTTGATTTGTACAATTACATATGCTTATTTATTTCATAGACTTTTTTGTGAATAACTATTTTGATAAATAAAATGATTTTTTTTGTAAGAATTTATTGGGAATTTTTACATAATTTTCTACTAGAAATATATACTAAATATATAATTAAGGTGGTACCTAACACTACAGGGAGATAACTCTGTAAAATCAGCTAAACTTTTTAATTATGTTGTGTTATTAAGGGAATATTAAGCTTCTCAATGATCAAAATAAGTGTTTGTCAAACTGCTATATAACCAATGTATTTTTTCTGATAAAACGGTTGGTTCAAGTTTTTTGAATTTTTTATATTGTTGTCAAATGGTCAAAGTAAATACTTTGTCAAAATTTTATGAAAATTAAACGACCCAAATTAATTTTAGTTAAAGTGTTGGGTACCACCTTAAACAACATATTTGAACTGTCAACGCGAATTAAAAAGAACAAGAGGTTAACACAAATTTATTCTGGTTAAATAGTTATCAAAGGTACCAGGATTATAATTTAATACGCCAGACGCGCGTTTCGTCTACATAAGACTCATCAGTGACGCTCAGATCAAAACAGTTAAAAAGCCAAACAAATACGAAGTTGAAGAGCATCGAGGACCCAATAAAAGCATAAATACCAGGATTAAAACTGTGCACACCAGACGTGGAATATTTCAGTTGTTTTTCATTCGTTTGATGTTTTTGCTTTTAAAAAGTAAAATCACAAAAATACTGAACTTTAGAGCAAAATCAATTCGGAAAATCCAAAATCAAACGGCAAAATCAAAAAACAAAACGCATAAAAAACGAATGGACAAGAACTGTCATATTCCTGACTTGGTACATGCATTTTCAAATGTAGAAAATGGTGGATTAAACCTGGTTCTATAGCGCTAACCCTCTTACTTTAATGACAGTTTCATCAAATTCCGTTATATTTACATTGATGCGTTAAATAAACAACCACAATATATAAAATAGTCAAAATATGGGTACATTTTAATTTTCCCATTAGTTTATGAAATTTTCATTTTGAATTTACGTTGGAGATTGGTATTATTGTTATTCTAATTTGTTGTCTACACTCGACTCGTCAGTGATGCTCGAATCAAAATAGTTACAAATACCGAATTACAGGAAATACGCAGTTACAGGAGAAGTACTTTTTTCACTCGTTTTATAAATACATTTACTGATCTTTTGATAAGTTATTGAATATCTTGTGTCCAGATAAAAAAATATCATGAGGCCCATTATGTGAAGCTTCCATAATAGAACAACAGTTAAATATTAATATTTGAAACAAATTAAAATTTTTAGATAGATGAAGAACAAGAACAAGAATAGTAAAAAAAAACTATAAAAATATATAAATTACTTCATACAATTTTGTAGTGACGGGTGGTGAGTGCTAGACAGGAAAGATTACAATAGTTTACTGATGATTGAACCTCATATATTTCATTGCAGAAAATAGATTGTGAGCCATAGTCGTATAGATTGGGTGTCTCAAAGCACTATTAGTTTTTTATATCGTTTTTCTATTAATTATTTCGTAAACTTAAGGTGCAAACAGAAAATAAGGGTTGAACATTTTATTGGCTAATTCCCAGTGATGATTATCATCTGCAATTGTCTTCAATTAAGCTTCATGGGTAATTTCATTGTTCGTACCACAAAGTGAAAATAACGTTACGTCATTGGTTTTATTTCCATTGTTTATAACGTTTTGAACCTATCAAAACGCTTTGGTGTACGCTTTTGAAAATATTACCCAGGATGCATTTGATTCTGAAGCGGCGAATTATATGCAATGAAATGTTGTGCTTAATTTTACTGTAGTATTGGCCGTGAAGTCATAAAACTTTCGAGTCAGTTTTTTGTACTCATACTCCAAATCAACTAATCAAAATGCTGGATTTCATGTTTCTAGCATAATTTTTGTGCTCCGAACACCGGGCAAAGTTTAATGACTTCAACCCCAGGACAGGATAAAACTTTAGGGAAAGGTTTTTTCTTGGTTTGAAACTCAGACAAATTCTGACGTTGTCAGTTTATTTTAGATTTATGAGTTTGACTGTCCCTTTGGTATCTTTCGTCCCTCTTTTATTGATTTATTCTTCTATATAGACAAAGATGGACGACTCTAAACTATAATATATGACGTTGACACAATGACAGAATGTATAAATACAGAGCCAAAAGAAGTGGCTCTCTATTTATACATCCTGTCATTGTGTTATTGTTCTCTGATCGTTCTTTATTAAATATGTGTTTGTTTTTTTATAACACAAGGTACCCCTATTTTCGACACTTTAAACTATTATGCGTTGTCAGTTTGTTTAGATTTCTGAGTTTGACGTCGCTCTTTTATGTCTTTGATTTTTCCAAATCATTGTCAATATAATGGAATTTGATGCGAGTTTCGTACAAGTGAAAGGTTTAGCTAGCTATAAAAAAAAATCCACCTTTTTCTTCATATGAAAATGCAAATACTATGTTAGGAATATTACAGTTGTTATTCAATCGTTTGATATTTTTGCGCTTGCAATTTGCTATTGAATCAGAGATTTTCAATTTTCCTCGGAGTTCAGTATGTTTGTGATTTTACTTTTCCCTTATAATGACATTTGTATGCTTGTTGATACGCGTTTTATTCAATACTTTTATTCAATATATATGTGTTGAATTTTATAACTAGATTATATCTTAGATAGATATATTCATAAAATTGGAAATGGAAATGGGGAATATGTCAAAGAGACATCAACCCGACCATAGAACAGACAACAGCAGTGTATTTATGATGCCTTGATTGTAAAAAAGAAGTGTGTGCATTTTTATAAATTTCGCTTTGACAAGTAGAATAATATGTAATGATGATGTCTACCCTTTGTTATGCTTGTTCTGTAAAACATTGGATAAAAGAAATGGTTTAAGAAAATGATCTGCAAGAAAAGATCTACAGATAAGTTGGAATTACAAAATTTAGAATATTTTAAATACTAAGGCTTTTCTACCCCATACATAGATTACCTTAGCTGGATTTGGTAAAACTTTTTGGGTATTTTGGTCCTCAATGCTCTTCAACTTCGTACTTGATTTTAGCCTTTTTAACTTCTTTGGATTCGAGCGTCACTGACGAGTCTTTTATAGACGAAACGCGCGTTTGGCGTATATACAAAATTTAGTCCTGGTATCTATGATGTGTTTATTTACTACCACTGGGTCGATACCACTGCTGGTGGAGATTTATTTCCCCAAGGGTATCACCAGCCCAGTTGTCAGCACTTTTTGTGCTGACATGAATTATCATTGATATGGTTATATTTATAAATTAACTGTTTACAAAATTTAGTCCTGGTATCTATGATGAGTTTATTTATATATAACTTAATCAACAAATATAACTTTTGTCATGTATGAGTTACAATTTATGACAAAAATAAGCAAAGACCCATCAAAACAACATCTGATAAACAAATTTAATAATACTTTTAGATACTTGGATGATATTTTGGCTCTCAATAATGACGACTTCAGTATGTATATTAGTGAAATTTATCCTGCTGAACTTACTTTAAATAAAGCTAATACTAATAATGACCACTGCCCTTTCCTCGATCTTGATATCTATATCACTAACGGAAAGCGGAATACTAAAATTTATGATAAAAGGGATGATTTTTCATTTCCTATCGTTAATTATCCGTTTTTAGATGGTGACGTTCCCTTGTCACCATCTTACGGTGTTTATATATCTCAACTTGTACGATTCTCTCGTGTTTGTAACAATGTTTTAGATTTTAACGAGAGAAATTTATGTATTACTGAAAAATTATTACACCAGGGTTTTCGATATCACAAACTAGTCAAAACTTTTACTAAATTTTATCATCGGTATAAAGACATCAATCGTAAATAAAGCTCAACATGCAGACTTTTTATACGTTCAGGTATTTCACATCCAATTTTTTATGGAAATATTCTTTATAAAGCACAAAGGTGTCAGTATTCACCTCAGAAACTTACAAAACCTTTAAATAGACTGATTAAGAAGGGATATAATTACGATACTGTTGTCAAGTCATTAAAGATTGCATATTTTGGCATTTATATTGAGTCACTGATAAGGTCTTTGCGTCGGAACTAAAGACATTTATTCTAAAAACAGTTGGCATGACATGGGTTATGTTCTTCTCATATATGTTATGATGGTATGATACTAAACCCCTAACGGGAAGGATTGTGCCTGATGTTCATATGATGAAATCATAATCTTTCAGTCAGTTTAATTGAAGTCTGGAGCTGGCATGTCAGTTAACTGCTAGTAGTCTGTTGTTATTTATGTATTATTGTCATTTTGTTTATTTTCTTTGGTTACATCTTCTGACATCAGACTCGGACTTCTCTTGAACTGAATTTTAATGTGCGTATTGTTATGCGTTTATTTTTCTACATTGGTTAGAGGTATAGGGGAGGGTTGAGATCTCACAAACATGTTTAACCCCGCCGCATTTTTGCGCCTGTCCCAAGTCAGGAGCCTCTGGCCTTTGTTAGTCTTGTATTATTTTTATATTAGTTTCTTGTGTACAATTTGGAAATTAGTATGGCGTTCATTATCACTGAACTAGTATATATTTGTTTAGGGGACAGCTGAAGGACGCCTCCGGGTACGGGAATTTCTCGCTACATTGAAGACCTGTTGGTGACCTTCTGCTGTTGTTTTTTATTTGGTCGGGTTGTTGTCTCTTTGACACATTCACCATTTCCATTCTCAATTTTATATAGTTCAAAGGTAGAAAAATGGAACACGGGAGTACTGTTGTTTCCCCTGTAATTAGGTATATGGCATATGTAATAATATTCTTAAAAGGAGATTTGAAAAATCACGCCGTTCTTATGATGCACTGAACATCAGTTCTCAGACAATTCATTGTAATAATTTCTAAACACCTAGTGAAGTTTTCAAAGGAGGTTATAAATGGTTTGCGAGAATGCAAATTCTAAACTCTAAAAAAAAAAAATATCTTTAACCAATGAATTAAAAATACCAATATCTATATCAGAGACATATAAAAAAATGTATTATATGTCTCTGCCTTTATACACTGAATAAGCATCACGTAAATATAAAGAAATATGAAATGTATAGGTTTAAACGAGGGGAATAACAATTAAATAATGATCGTGTCAACATGTACCAAAATACAATATGTTAGGATTTCTAGGACAGTTTTCGTGAGTGACATGATGCTTGAGCAAAATGTGCATACGGTGGCCTATAGTTGTTAATGACTGTGTCATTTTGGTCTATTGTGGACAGTTGTCACATTGGCAATCATACCGCATCTTCTTTTTTATATGAACAAAATTTACAATGAGAGTAAACAGAATACATGTTCTGCAATTTTTTTGTAATGTGCAATATTTGCACCCGCTACCATATTAGAAATGCAGAAAGGGTTTTATGAAGTTCTTTCGTAGCAATAAACTTTTCTTTTTGGCATCGTCTTGAACATGTGTAACGGGAGTGGAAGTTTCCACTGGCTTCGTTTTCCCGTTGTCTACCCAAGTTCTGGGATATCGGACGAAGTACGTAAAACTACGTGAATATAAACAAGATGTTTATTTTAAAGACATATATATGGTTGAACATAAGTTTACATAAATAAATATACTAAAATACGGTGGTGGCTAGTCTACTTGTCCTTATAACGTTCCATATTTGCAAGCCAAAGTATGAGCGTCTGCTCATTTTAATTCCTTAGCGTAGACTGCCCAGAACCCGGTGAGTGACGTCATACTTATAGTTCCTAGGGACAACGAGCCCGGCCGGGCACGTGCCAGAACAGGAAGTCCCTACAAGGATAATTTCATGGCCGGTCTCGGAAGAAATAGTAACGGAACTATAAGTAATTCTAAAGTTAACCAATTTCCCCAAATAGATGAATAAACAAGTAAACAAAGTGACCACCATTACACATGCATGAAATATTTTCCACTGGACGTAAATCATCGTTAACAATCAAACGATTTTCTTTACACAGGTTCTTCGCAATCAAGCTTAGACGTTCTGTCAAATAACATCATGTGAAATATGCTTTGCACACAGAATTTCGATATGAAGAAATCTATAATTTTTAGTTACGAGTCCTTAACAACCTTTACAGCTACCTCTTGACATAAGATGAAACAAGCTTTTGACAAATATAATACGTTAATCGTTCTGGTGTTCTGTAAGCAAACTAATTCTCAAAGATCAAATTACATTCATTCATAGTCACTGGAGTAGTTAAGCTTCAATTATCTAATTATTGAGCAGTATTTTTTGTTTGTTTGATTGACATCTGCAGTTAAACAGGTAAATTGCTATATGACGGTAGGAATTGTTTGTACAATGGCAGTTCTTATCTATAGTTCAATAATGCTGCCAATTGTTCTTGGATTTAACGGATTTTACTATTATTTCTGTTAAATATTGGTAAACTCCATGCAACAGTATTAACTGTGTAGTTTAGCAGTGTTAAATGACTGATAGCTACGGAATATTGATCAAACAAAATTGTCGGAGGCACTGCAATCGATTACGTCTAGAAAATGGCGGGTAAGTGCTGTATGCAAATTGAATGTCAATTTCATTGACTGTTGTATAAAGTCCGAGACATTCCGATTGTAACGTTTGTAGTGATCGTTCGTTTAGTTGGTGTAGTTTATAGGTGTTTTAATTAGTTTTGTTGTGTTTTTTGTACATTGTATTTTTTCTACCCTTTGTGATTCATTCCGTCGTTGTATACAGTATGTCCACTTTGGTGAATGGCTTAAATGAACATCCTTTAATATCTAACGGACATTGTACGCCGCCTGCTAAGGAGCAGGACGCTGTTAAATTGTTTGTCGGACAAATTCCTAGAAACTTAGACGATAAGGACTTAAGACCTATTTTTGAAGAATTTGGACCAATTTACGAATTCACGGTTCTTAGAGACAGGTTTACCGGACTCCATAAAGGTAATACAAAATTTCTCTTAAATTACAATTCATTGCATTTCTTTCTGTATATTTATTTTAATTTTATTTACATTATTGCTTTTATTATTTGCAACAAGGATGTGTAAAGTAATCAACCTATACAAATCCTTGTTTGCGTGCATCTTTTCTTTAAGGACAGTGAAACGTCACACCATTGTCTTTAGGTAAAAGTTTTAAATAGGGGAGTTTTCGAGCTTTTGATCTTTAAAAATGAACGAAACTACTATTTTAGGACAAAAAACAACATAACAATTTCAGAAATACAAAACTTTGAATCAAATCCTATAACTGCAACTCATGGGGTGGTAAAGAAAAATGTTTATAGTAAGTGAACGGGAAAATCCCGAGAATTTGGCGGGAAAAACGGTAACGCTATTGAAAAGTATAATCGTTTTCAGAAGTAGTTGTAAGATTATGTATTGATCTTCATGAGTGACAACCGAGTAAACTACATGCTATTTAAATCGTTGAATTAGAGAGTCATTTGATGAACATTAAAAAAAAATTATTACCTATTAAAAGTGATTCGATAAATGTTGATGATTTCGACAGATTTTATTTGCATTTGAGAGACAACTGTGGTTTATCTTAATAATAATTACTGCAATATGTTTATATGATTTCACAATTCACCCATTATATCAGTAAAATATGTGTCACCTATTTGGGTGATTAGCAGTGATAAATAACTGATAGTAAATATGTGTTGGTGTCAATCATATACTTTGACCCTTTGACAAAAATATAAAAATGTCTAAGATTTTGAACTAACCACTAAATCAGAAAAATTTTATTGGTTATACAGCAGTTTGGCAAACACTAATTTTGATCCTTGAGAAGCTTAATTTTTCCTTAATAATACAACGTGATTAAAACGTTTAGCTGATTTTTACAAAGTTATCTCCCTGTAGTGTTAGGTACCACCTTATTGAATACTTGACAGAATTCTATACTTTTTAACTGGGTATACAACAAATAATCGCTCCAAATACTGTAGACAGCATAGTGACTTATATATCCTACTTTCTGTCTAACTTTTGAGTGCTGTTTTTATATTAATGACACTCTAGAAATACAGGTTAAACCAAGAGTTCTCAGAGGCGGATTTAGGGGGGGGGGCAGGGGCCGCACCCCCTTTTTCTGAAAAAAAATTGGTTGCTTATTTAGGGAATCACTAAAGTGTGACTGGAGCAGGTCCCCTCTTAGGCAATCAGTGGACCTCCACTTACGAACATTTCAGGATCCGCCACTGGTTCTGATATTGCTAATCAGGAACCATGAACGCTCTTCTAGTGAAGTAAATATTTTGCTAGATAAAAAATATCACTATGTTGACATTCCACCAACCAAAGATTTGAATTCCTTGTAAAGTTATCCAAACCTGTTGCAGACAATTCTTCTTTCCACAATATTTTATTTCCAAGTGTTTACTAATATCATGTATAGCTTATAATAGATTTGGAACACATGAAGGTTGCTGTCTGCATAATATACGATTCTTGGACCTGCTCTCATCTCTTTTGATTTCAAGTGATTTTGTATTTGTTCACCTGTATTTGTGTGCATTGTAATGGCTGATTTATAGTAATAAACCCCTTTATATTTATTGAAAATTAAGTGAATGTTTTTTGTCAGAATTTCAATTCTATTATCGTAATTAAAAAGTACTTTTGAAATTCCCTTTAAAGTGCAGTCCCGTGTTAGATCTTTACTATCTGTGTGCATTGTTATACCTGACTTACTTGATAAACCTCTATGCTTATAGACTTTTAAGTAAATGAATAGTTCTTTTGGATTCTACTTTACTATATCTTACTACCAGCATAATAAGAGTGCAGTCCTGTATCAGATCTATAATAGTATTTGCGTGTATTGTTATACCTGACTTACTTGATAAACCTCTATATTTCATTTAGAATTTCATTTTTCTATAATATATTCCTACCATCATATAAAAGTGCAGTCCCGTATACGATGTATATTGATAAGGACGTATATAATGACAATCTATAAAATATTTGTGTTAGTTGATATACCTGACTTATTGTTATAATCGCTATATTAATATTATGAACATAAAGTGAATGCAATTTTGTCAGAATTCCATTTTACTATAGCTTACTATACCCACAGGTATTTGGGGAATGGACCCCCCTTTTTTTTTGGACCTCACTAAATAAAAGCTTCTTTTTTTCACTTGGGGCTCGTATGGATAGTAAAAAAAATATTGTAATCGACTAGCAATGGATTGTTGAGACTTGATATATGTTTATACATTGTAGAAAATTGTAAATGAATAAAAAAAACGCCAAAATTTTATTTTAGTGAGGTCCAAAAAAAGGGGGGGTCCATTCCCCAAATACCTGTGACTATACCAGCATATTAGAGTGCAGTACCGCTTACGATCTATAAAATATTTGTGTTAGTTGATATACCTGACTTATTGTTATAATCGCTATATTTATATTATGAACATAAAGTGAATGCAATTTTTGTCAGAATTCCGTTTTACTATAGCTTCCTACCAGCATATTAAAGTGCAGTACCGCTTACGATCTATAAAATATTTTACTATAATTATATCTTACAATACCAGCATATTAAAGTGCAGTCCCGTATACGATTTATATTGATAATGACGTATATAATGATAAAGATATATTATTCATTGAAATGTGATATATAATTGATACTTGTATATCACATCATAATTGAAATTTACAATATCAATTGTTGTTTTTGAATATATCAGCTTCTCATAATTCTAAGTGCACTGAAGCCATGATAATATTTCTGAACAACCAATTAGCAAAAGCTTTTCAATTTTTCATACTGCTGTTGTATTCCTGAATGGATTTTTGTTTCATTAGTTAATCCGTTTAAGGATAGTCAACGCTCTGCTTTTAAAAATGACAAGCTTTTTATAAACTGTTATAAATTGAAAGTATATAATATAAATAATGGATTTTAAAAAGGAGGGGAACAATGACAGGTTCATATCCTTGTATTTGACATATAAGCCATTACCAATTTGGCGGGAAATGGTTCTCTCTAGATTTTCCTTCATTTAATATTAACGGCTCCTTTTTTCAAAAGGTTTGAAAGAAAACATGGATTTTGAGAGATTTTCGACAAAAAAGGCTTTTCTAAACTTTCATATGTCAAATGTGTTCCGAATGTTTCGCCCTATGATTATTCTTATAAAACACCTTGTGATAGATTCAAGTCAGATAAACTACGCCTTATGCTTAACTAAAAGAAATTAAATAATAAAATTGCTGATATTTTCATATATATCTAAGAATCAATAGCAATACTGCAAGTAGAAAATTCTAAAAAAATATTTATTTTGCTGACATCCGACAAGTTACTAAAAGGAAACAAAAAGGTGTTTGAACAACAAAAGAAACGTCCAAATGGCGTGGATTTAAGTTTTCATAGGTTACCATACGACCTTCAACAATGAGCCAAAATGACAAGCTATAAACGGCCCAAAACGATAAGAGGTGTACAAGTTCAAACGTAAAATAAGGTATGCCCCCCCCCCCCCCCCCGAGATCTTGGTGGATGTGACAGGCACATATAAAATGGGACCGAGTTAACCACCTTTGTAAGCCCAAAGGTACTGAATTTAACATCTCGAATGTTCACGAGCACCCCCCCCCCCCACCCCCCCTACCCCCAAGATCTTGATGTATGTGACAGGCACGTATAAAATGGGACCGAGTTAACCACATTTGTAAGCCCTAAGGTACTGAGTTAACATCTCGAATGTTCACGAGCCCCCCGATATCTTGATGTGTGTAACAGGCACATATAAAATGGGACCGAGTTAACCACATTTATAAGCCCTAAGGTACTGAATTTAACATCTCGAATGTTCACGAGCCCCCGAGATCTTGATGTATGTGACAGGCACATATAAAATGGGACCGAGTTAACCACATTTGTAAGCCCTAAGGTATTGAATTTAACATCTCGAATGTTCACGAGCCCCCCGATATCTTGATGTGTGTAACAGGCACATATAAAATGGGACCGAGTTAACCACATTTATAAGCCCTAAGGTACTGAATTTAACATCTCGAATGTTCACGAGCCCCCGAGATCTTGATGTATGTGACAGGCACATATAAAATGGGACCGAGTTAACCACATTTGTAAGCCCTAAGGTACTGAATTTAACATCTCGAATGTTCACGAGCCCCCCGATATCTTGATGTATGTGACAGGCACATATAAAATGGGACCGAGTTAACCACATTTGTAAGCCCTAAGGTACTGAATTTAACATCTCGAATGTTCACGAGCCCCCAAGATCTTGATGTATGTGACAGGCACATATAAAATGGGACCGAGTTAACCACATTTGTAAGCCCTAAGGTACTGAATTTAACATCGCGAATGTTCACGAGCACCCCCCCCCCCCCCCCACCCCCACCCCCCAAGATCTTGATGTATGTGACAGGCACGTATAAAATGGGACCGAGTTAACCACATTTGTAAGCCCTAAGGTACTGAGTTAACATCTCGAATGTTCACGAGCCCCCCGATATCTTGATGTGTGTAACAGGCACATATAAAATGGGACCGAGTTAACCACATTTATAAGCCCTAAGGTACTGAATTTAACATCTCGAATGTTCACGAGCCCCCGAGATCTTGATGTATGTGACAGGCACATATAAAATGGGACCGAGTTAACCACATTTGTAAGCCCTAAGGTACTGAATTTAACATCTCGAATGTTCACGAGCCCCCCGATATCTTGATGTATGTGACAGGCATATATAAAATGGGACCGAGTTAACCACATTTGTAAGCCCTAAGGTACTGAGTTAACATCTCGAATGTTCACGAGCCCCCCGATATCTTGATGTGTGTAACAGGCACATATAAAATGGGACCGAGTTAACCACATTTATAAGCCCTAAGGTACTGAATTTAACATCTCGAATGTTCACGAGCCCCCGAGATCTTGATGTATGTGACAGGCACATATAAAATGGGACCGAGTTAACCACATTTGTAAGCCCTAAGGTATTGAATTTAACATCTCGAATGTTCACGAGCCCCCCGATATCTTGATGTGTGTAACAGGCACATATAAAATGGGACCGAGTTAACCACATTTATAAGCCCTAAGGTACTGAATTTAACATCTCGAATGTTCACGAGCCCCCGAGATCTTGATGTATGTGACAGGCACATATAAAATGGGACCGAGTTAACCACATTTGTAAGCCCTAAGGTACTGAATTTAACATCTCGAATGTTCACGAGCCCCCCGATATCTTGATGTATGTGACAGGCACATATAAAATGGGACCGAGTTAACCACATTTGTAAGCCCTAAGGTACTGAATTTAACATCTCGAATGTTCACGAGCCCCCGAGATCTTGATGTATGTGACAGGCACATATAAAATGGGACCGAGTTAACCACATTTGTAAGCCCTAAGGTACTGAATTTAACATCTCGAATGTTCACGAGCACCCCCCCCCCCCCCCACCCCCACCCCCCAAGATCTTGATGTATGTGACAGGCACGTATAAAATGGGACCGAGTTAACCACATTTGTAAGCCCTAAGGTACTGAGTTAACATCTCGAATGTTCACGAGCCCCCCGATATCTTGATGTGTGTAACAGGCACATATAAAATGGGACCGAGTTAACCACATTTATAAGCCCTAAGGTACTGAATTTAACATCTCGAATGTTCACGAGCCCCCGAGATCTTGATGTATGTGACAGGCACATATAAAATGGGACCGAGTTAACCACATTTGTAAGCCCTAAGGTACTGAATTTAACATCTCGAATGTTCACGAGCCCCCCGATATCTTGATGTATGTGACAGGCACATATAAAATGGGACCGAGTTAACCACATTTGTAAGCCCTAAGGTACTGAATTTAACATCTCGAATGTTCACGAGCCCCCCGATATCTTGATGTATGTGACAGGCACATATAAAATGGGACCGAGTTAACCACATTTGTAAGCCCTAAGGTACTGAATTTAACATCTCGAATGTTCACGAGCCCCCCGATATCTTGATGTGTGTAACAGGCACATATAAAATGGGACCGAGTTAACCACATTTATAAGCCCTAAGGTACTGAATTTAACATCTCGAATGTTCACGAGCCCCCGAGATCTTGATGTATGTGACAGGCACATATAAAATGGGACCGAGTTAACCACATTTGTAAGCCCTAAGGTACTGAATTTAACATCTCGAATGTTCACGAGCCCCCCGATATCTTGATAAAGTGACAGGCACATATAAAATGGGACCGAGTTAACCACATTTGTAAGCCCTAAGGTACTGAATTTAACATCTCGAATGTTCACGAGCCCCCGAGATCTTGATGTATGTGACAGGCACATATAAAATGGGACCGAGTTAACCACATTTGTAAGCCCTAAGGTACTGAATTTAACATCTCGAATGTTCACGAGCCCCCGAGATCTTGATGTATGTGACAGGCACATATAAAATGGGACCGAGTTAACCACATTTGTAAGCCCTAAGGTACTGAATTTAACATCGCGAATGTTCACGAGCACCCCCCCCCCCCCCACCCCCACCCCCCAAGATCTTGATGTATGTGACAGGCACGTATAAAATGGGACCGAGTTAACCACATTTGTAAGCCCTAAGGTACTGAGTTAACATCTCGAATGTTCACGAGCCCCCCGATATCTTGATGTGTGTAACAGGCACATATAAAATGGGACCGAGTTAACCACATTTATAAGCCCTTAGGTACTGAATTTAACATCTCGAATGTTCACGAGCCCCCGAGATCTTGATGTGTGTAACAGGCACATATAAAATGGGACCGAGTTAACCACATTTGTAAGCCCTAAGGTACTGAATTTAACATCTCGAATGTTCACGAGCCCCCCGATATCTTGATGTATGTGACAGGCATATATAAAATGGGACCGAGTTAACCACATTTGTAAGCCCTAAGGTACTGAGTTAACATCTCGAATGTTCACGAGCCCCCCGATATCTTGATGTGTGTAACAGGCACATATAAAATGGGACCGAGTTAACCACATTTATAAGCCCTAAGGTACTGAATTTAACATCTCGAATGTTCACGAGGCCCCGAGATCTTGATGTATGTGACAGGCACATATAAAATGGGACCGAGTTAACCACATTTGTAAGCCCTAAGGTATTGAATTTAACATCTCGAATGTTCACGAGCCCCCCGATATCTTGATGTGTGTAACAGGCACATATAAAATGGGACCGAGTTAACCACATTTATAAGCCCTAAGGTACTGAATTTAACATCTCGAATGTTCACGAGCCCCCGAGATCTTGATGTATGTGACAGGCACATATAAAATGGGACCGAGTTAACCACATTTGTAAGCCCTAAGGTACTGAATTTAACATCTCGAATGTTCACGAGCCCCCGAGATCTTGATGTATGTGACAGGCACATATAAAATGGGACCAAGTTAACCACATTTGTAAGCCCTAAGGTACTGAATTTAACATCTCGAATGTTCACGAGCACCCCCCCCCCCACCCCCACCCCCCAAGATCTTGATGTATGTGACAGGCACGTATAAAATGGGACCGAGTTAACCACATTTGTAAGCCCTAAGGTACTGAGTTAACATCTCGAATGTTCACGAGCCCCCCGATATCTTGATGTGTGTAACAGGCACATATAAAATGGGACCGAGTTAACCACATTTATAAGCCCTAAGGTACTGAATTTAACATCTCGAATGTTCACGAGCCCCCGAGATCTTGATGTATGTGACAGGCACATATAAAATGGGACCGAGTTAACCACATTTGTAAGCCCTAAGGTACTGAATTTAACATCTCGAATGTTCACGAGCCCCCCGATATCTTGATGTATGTGACAGGCACATATAAAATGGGACCGAGTTAACCACATTTGTAAGCCCTAAGGTACTGAATTTAACATCTCGAATGTTCACGAGCCCCCCGATATCTTGATGTATGTGACAGGCACATATAAAATGGGACCGAGTTAACCACATTTGTAAGCCCTAAGGTACTGAATTTAACATCTCGAATGTTCACGAGCCCCCCGATATCTTGATGTGTGTAACAGGCACATATAAAATGGGACCGAGTTAACCACATTTATAAGCCCTAAGGTACTGAATTTAACATCTCGAATGTTCACGAGCCCCCGAGATCTTGATGTATGTGACAGGCACATATAAAATGGGACCGAGTTAACCACATTTGTAAGCCCTAAGGTACTGAATTTAACATCTCGAATGTTCACGAGCCCCCCGATATCTTGATAAAGTGACAGGCACATATAAAATGGGACCGAGTTAACCACATTTGTAAGCCCTAAGGTACTGAATTTAACATCTCGAATGTTCACGAGCCCCCGAGATCTTGATGTATGTGACAGGCACATATAAAATGGGACCGAGTTAACCACATTTGTAAGCCCTAAGGTACTGAATTTAACATCTCGAATGTTCACGAGCCCCCCGATATCTTGATGTATGTGACAAGCACATATAAAATGGGACCGAGTTAACCACATTTGTAAGCCCTAAGGTACTGAATTTAACATCTCGAATGTTCACGAGCCCCCCGATATCTTGATGTATGTGACAGGCACATATAAAATGGGACTGAGTTAACCACATTTGTAAGCCCTAAGGTACTGAATTTAACATCTCGAATGTTCACGAGCCCCCGAGATCTTGATGTATGTGACAGGCACATATAAAATGGGACCGAGTTAACCACATTTGTAAGCCCTAAGGTACTGAGTTAACATCTCGAATGTTCACGAGCCCCCCGATATCTTGATGTGTGTAACAGGCACATATAAAATGGGACCGAGTTAACCACATTTATAAGCCCTAAGGTACTGAATTTAACATCTCGAATGTTCACGAGCCCCCGAGATCTTGATGTATGTGACAGGCACATATAAAATGGGACCGAGTTAACCACATTTGTAAGCCCTAAGGTATTGAATTTAACATCTCGAATGTTCACGAGCCCCCCGATATCTTGATGTGTGTAACAGGCACATATAAAATGGGACCGAGTTAACCACATTTATAAGCCCTAAGGTACTGAATTTAACATCTCGAATGTTCACGAGCCCCCGAGATCTTGATGTATGTGACAGGCACATATAAAATGGGACCGAGTTAACCACATTTGTAAGCCCTAAGGTACTGAGTTAACATCTCGAATGTTCACGAGCCCCCCGATATCTTGATGTGTGTGACAGGCACAATCATATAAAATGGGACCGAGTTAACCACATTTGTAAGCCCTAAGGTTCTGAGTTAACATCTCGAATGTTCACGAGCCCCCGAGATCTTGATGTATGTGACAGGCACATATAAAATGGGACCGAGTTAACCACATTTGTAAGCCCTAAGGTACTGAGTTAACATCTCGAATGTTCACGAGCCCCCCGATATCTTGATGTATGTGACAGGCACATATAAAATGGGACCGAGTTAACCACATTTGTAAGCCCTAAGGTACTGAATTTAACATCTCAATTGTTCATAAGAAGTAAACATTTTATATTATTTTTATTATTGTATTGTACTGATTAGTGTCATTTCATTGGTATGGACCATTTTTCCTTCAAGAAATCGATTTATTCTCGTCGGCAAGTAAACATGTAAGACGTCTTAAGAACAAACTGGCGAATTCTGAAGAGATGAGAAATATAAAAATGTTTGGCCATCTTGAAAGTCCTTTTAGTGAATTAACCAATTAAGATGAATGGCTTTTACCGGTAAACGGTTTCGACCGATGCAAATATCGTAAGATCAATATTCCTCCGCTATTTCACAAAAGACTATATCCGTCATTTCAATATAGTGGACCTAAAATTATAAATATTATCACGTTTACTAAAAGAAGTATAATATAGCTGACATCCGGTACAAATCCAGGTTAGGGGAGGGGAGGGTGAGGGGGTTACCAGTGTTGTAATTTTCTTACTCAAACGAGAAAACCATTCGAAACACAGTACATTTTCCTATCATTTTACGGTTTAGTTTTAAATTAAAACTTTTAATTACTCTTACTTGGCTGAGTAAATGTTCTAGAATGTCATATCACAGAGAAGGTTACTTGTCGAACAATTATTTACTCCAGAGTCAAAAGTTGGTTATATGAAAAAAGTCTAAATATAGATGTCATTATCAATTGAATTTGAATATTTGGTATTTTTCGTCACTCTTGAACCTTACAAAATTTAATTTTTAAAAAAAGGCACCAATCAAGGTTCGGTCGACTTTTTTTCTCAAAATAGCACATATCAGTCATCTGATATAATTGTATCTTCGTTGCAATCTTTTCATGTGGTAATAAACACTGCACTGTTTCGTAAATTCCAATACTATATATTGATTATCTACATCCCACCAAGACATAACAATTGTTTAATGGCAACATATATCATCAAGATAGTAAAGTTAACACCTTCGAAGGTGTACTTTCTTACTTGGATATTTGCTGTTATTTTAGGCTAATTATATAGCTCCTTTAATATTTTAAAATGTTCGACGTTAAGTTAATATCATAATCAGCTTTTCAGATATTTGTTTAGGGACCAGCAGAAGTAGTAAAGTTAACACCTTTGAAGGTGAAAGTGAAGGTGAAGTTTCATTCTAGGATTTTGCTGTTATTTTACGGGCTAATTATCATAAGTCAATCCTCGGTAGAATCCGCTACTGTCCTTCTGGGTACGGAATCAGCCGAGTTGAGACGAATGGGCTACGTACTTTGATTTTGCTGTTATTATACTAGGCTAATTATCATTCGGCAATCCTCGGTAGAACCGGCTACTGTCCTTCTGTGTACGGAATCGGCCGAATTGAGACGAATGGGCTACGTACTTGGATTTTGCTGTTATTATACTAGGCTAATTATCATTCGGCAATCCTCGGTAGAACCGGCTACTGTCCTTCTGTGTACGGAATCGGCCGAATTGAGACGAATGGGCTACGTACTTGGATTTTGCTGTTATTATACTAGGCTAATTATCATTCGGCAATCCTCGGTAGAATCCGCTACTGTCCTTCTGGGTACGGAATCAGCCGAGTTGAGACGAATGGGCTACGTACTTTGATTTTGCTGTTATTATACTAGGCTAATTATCATTCGGCAATCCTCGGTAGAACCGGCTACTGTCCTTCTGTGTACGGAATCGGCCGAATTGAGACGAATGGGCTACGTACTTGGATTTTGCTGTTATTATACTAGGCTAATTAACATTCGGCAATCCTCGGTAGAACCGGCTACTGTCCTTCTGTGTACGGAATCGGCCGAATTGAGACGAATGGGCTACGTACTTGGATTTTGCTGTTATTATACTAGGCTAATTATCATTCGGCAATCCTCGGTAGAATCCGCTACTGTCTTTCTGGGTACGGAATCAGCCGAGTTGAGACGAATGGGCTACGTACTTTGATTTTGCTGTTATTATACTAGGCTAATTATCATTCGGCAATCCTCGGTAGAACCGGCTACTGTCCTTCTGTGTACGTAATCGGCCGAATTGAGACGAATGGGCTACGTACTTTGATTTTGCTGTTATTATACTAGGCTTATTATCATTCGGCAATCATCGGTAAAATCCGCTACTGTCCTTCTGGGTACGGAATCAGCCGAGTTGAGACGAATGGGCTACGTACTTTGATTTTGCTGTTATTATACTAGGCTAATTATCATTCGGCAATCCTCAGTAAAATCCGCTACTCTCCTTCTGGGTACGGAATCAGCCGAATTGAGACGAATGGGCTACGTACTTTGATTTTGCTGTTATTATACTAGGCTTATTATCATGTCAATCCTCAGTAAAATCCGCTACTCTCCTTCTGGGTACGGAATCAGTCGAGTTGAGACGAATGGGCTACGTACTTGGATGTTGCTGCTATTATACTAGGCTTATTATCATTCGGCAATCTTCGGTAAAATCGGCTACTGTCCTTCTGGGTACGGAATCAGCCGAGTTGAGACGAATGGGCTACGTACTTGGATTTTGCTGCTATTATACTAGGCTTATTATCATTCGGCAATCTTCGGTAAAATCCGCTACTGTCCTTCTGGGTACGGAATCAGCCGAGTTGGGACGAATGGGCTACGTACTTTGATTTTGCTGTTATTATACTAGGCTTATTATCATTCGGCAATCTTCGGTAAAATCCGCTACTGTCCTTCTGGGTACGGAATCAGCCGAGTTGGGACGAATGGGCTACGTACTTTGATTTTGCTGTTATTATACTAGGCTAATTATCATTCGGCAATCCTCAGTAAAATCCGCTACTCTCCTTCTGGGTACGGAATCAGCCGAATTGAGACGAATGGGCTACGTACTTTGATTTTGCTGTTATTATACTAGGCTTATTATCATGTCAATCCTCAGTAAAATCCGCTACTCTCCTTCTGTGTACGGAATCAGTCGAGTTGAGACGAATGGGCTACGTACTAGGATGTTGCTGCTATTATACTAGGCTTATTATCATTCGGCAATCTTCGGTAAAATCCGCTACTCTCCTTCTGTGTACGGAATCAGCCGAGTTGAGACGAATGGGCTACGTACTTGGATTTTGCTGCTATTATACTAGGCTTATTATCATTCGGCAATCTTCGGTAGAATCCGCTACTGTCCTTCTGGGTACGGAATCAGCCGAATGAGACGAATGGGCTAATTGTCATATAGTTCCTGTAATATTTAATGTTTGACGTTTTGTAATATCATAATCAGCTTTTTAGATATTTGTTTAGGGGCCAGCTGAAGCACGCCTTCTGGTGTGGGATTTTCACGCACGCTGTGTTAGTTGCCTTCTGTTGTTTTTTTACTCTTTAGTCAGGTTGATGTGTCTTCGATTATCTTAGCTCTATTTGGCAAAACTTTTTAGTAATTTTTGGTCCTCAATGCTCTTCAACTTCGTACTTTTTTTTTTTTTAATTTTAAAAAAAAAAATTATTCGAGGGTCACCGAGGAGTCTTTTGTAGATGAAACACGCGTCTGGTGTGAATATAAAATTTCAATCCTGGTATCTATTAACAATTTAAAGTTTCATTTTCATGATAAATCAGTTCGGGAAATATATCTAAATCTTCTCTTATTCTTAAGTAACAATAGTCTTGACTTTTAGACTTACAATCATCTAATGAAAATTGTCCAGCTGTAAATTTTATTCGAAGAGAACATTTTGTGTCGATATTTTAAATACAAGAGAAACTTTTGTGAATTTTTGTTTTTAAAATAATAATAATTTTATTTGCAAAAAATACACCCATATGGGTCAAGCAAACACAAATACAACATTTAATACAGACAGTGAAGAATTACAAATATAAACATAAAAAAAACCAAAAAAACCCATAGTTATAAATGGTAATCAATGTAGCCTTTGATGGACATGGACCTCATTTTCGCAATTCTAATAATCTTGGCTCTGTGTCATTCTTTTTCATTTTCATGTCGTATTTCAGCAAAAAAATAAAAAATAGAAAGATAAGGCCTGAACACAAATAAGACAACTCTCCATAAGAGATCAACTGATCCAGAAGTATGGGTAGCCATACGGCTTCAACAATGAGTAAAAAAAATACTGCATAGTCAGCAAATGTAAAACAATTCAAACGAGAAATATTTCGCAAAAGTACATTTCTATATCTTGAAAAATAGATAGTATATTTCATTCCTAGCGAAAAAGCAAAGAAACATCACGATTTTATCTTGATAAATGTGACAATGTCACTTCTTTAACGGAGACAGACACTCAGACATTGCTTCTTGTTTAAGACCGTCTGCTGATTATGCGCAGACCACTCAAATAATTCGTGTCTTTTCTCAATGTCGTATGTTGATAATGCGCAGACCACTCTTCAATCTGTATCGGTATCGTCTGCTGATTATGCGCAGACCACTAATACATTCCGTATCTCTTCTTTAATGTCGTCTGCTGATAATACGTAGACATTACTACTCAACAATCCGGTGCGACATTGCTTTCTTTTCTATAATCTTTAATATATCATGGATTGGACAGGTTTCCGGTTTATTCAGGGTTCCGTTTAATCAGGTTTTACTGTATATGAAGGAGCAGCCATATGTCGCCGTAATAAATGTGTTTGTTCGCTATTCAGCATAAGAACAGGAGCTTTAAAATACGCTGCTCTAAAGAATATATAAATAAGAATGTGTAGTAAGAGTGCCAATGAGACAACTCTCCATCCAAATCACAATGTATAAAAAGTTAACTTTTGTAGGGCCTTCAATGTGGAGCCCTAGTTCACACCAAGGATTTGTATAGGATCACTATACAAATCCTTGTTCACACTGAACAATAAGCTATAAAGTGCTTCGAAATTACTAGTAAAAAAAACCCAGTTCAAACAGGAAAACCTTCAGTCTAATCTATATAAAAAAAAACGAGAAGTACGTTTGAACCACATCAACAACCGACAACCTCTGAACAATAGGTTGTTGTATATTTTCAGAAATGCCGGTGTTTTAAGGCTTCATCACGATAAATGTGTCTCAAAAACAAAAAGTCTTATTTTAAATTGTGATAGCAGTATCTATATAGATTCTATAAATGCATACTTTTCAAATTGAAATTATCAATATCGTATGTTTGCACATATTTCCGCCATTGCAATTATACATGCACGTAAAAATATCTCAATTTACAGTACATATATGCAGACTGAGTTTTTCTTATGCATGTGGCATACTCCAATTTTGGCTTCTTTCATGAATATTTACAATGCAGGCATTTTTTGTAAACTACGTAATTAAAAAAAACTCTTATAAAATTGAATTACAATCTTCACGGTTTTCACCTTTGAACCTTTGAACGAGTTAAGAGAACACACGAAGAACATTGCAAGTAAAGACTACCTCCACATCAGATTTAAAGTCTACAAAAGAACATGCAAAGACAAAAATATGTCAGGACAGAATGAGACTTTTATCGATAAAGTCTGGAAGATACAAAAGACAAGCTTCCACATATATATAGCAATAGGTACTAAGTAAGTAACACGTGAAATACGATGGAAAAATCTACGAAAAAAACAGAGTTATCAAGCAAAAAAAAATGTCCTGATAACGACTTCAGACAACAACAACTACATTCAAGAGTCAATTGACCTGGTACCAGCTGCACATAAAAACAACTTCCGTACGAAAGCAAACAGACCTGGTACCAGGAACAAAACATAAATAACTACAAAGAAAAAAACCAGCTATACAGTAAAACCTGACTAAACCGAACCCTTTCGGGAATTAAGATTTTGTTCGGTTTTGGCAGGTATTTGGTTTCATCAGGTTCACAATGCATAAAATGTGGTATGATTGGTCTTCAGAACAATAAAATTGAGAAAGGAAATGGTGAATATGTCAAAGCGACAACCACCCGACCATAGAGCAAACAACAGCCGAAGGCAACCAATGGGTCTGCAATGCAGCGAGAATTCCCGCACCCGTAGGTGTCCTTCAGCTGGCCCCTAAAATATGCATAATAGTACAGTGATAATGGACGTCATACTAAACTCCGAATTATACACAAGAAACTAAAATTTAAAATCATACAAGACTAACAAAGGCCAGAGGCTCCTGACTTGGGACAGGCGCAAAATTGCGGCGGGGTTAAACATGTTTATGAGATCTCAACCCTCCCCCTATACCTCTAGCCAATGTAGAAAAGTAAAAGAATAACAATACGCACATTAACATTCAAGTTTGGATTAGACAGGTTTCCGGTTTATTAAGGGTTCGGTTTAATCGGGTTTCACTGTATATACAAGAGCAAACGGACCTGGTTTTAGTTACAGACAAACACAACTAAATGCAACACCCCACAACCTGCTACCAGATACAGATAAAATCAACTGCACTCAAAAGCCAGCAAGACCTGGTACCAGCTATAGACGAAAGGAACTATATACAAGGCCAACAGATCTGGTATCGGAGTTAGACAAATCAAATACAAATTAAAGCCATCAAAACCTGGTTCCACCTACAGACAAAAACATGATACATACAAAAGCCAACATACTCGGTTCTAGCTATAGACAAAACAACTTCATACAAAAGCCAACAGACCTTGTCCCAGCTACAGAAAAAATAACTTCATGCAATAGTAGAAGAAACCCAACAAAAACACTGTTTTCAAAAGCTTACAGAATTTATACAAGATACAAATAAAATCAACTGCATTCAAAAACTAAAATTACCTGGTACCAGCTTTAGACAAATTTTCTGCATTCAAAAGCCAACAAGACGTGGAACCTTCTACGGACCGTTGAAAACCAACTACATACAAAACCATCAGACCTTATACCAGCTACAGATGAAATAACCACATTCAAAATACAACACTACCTGGTACCAGCTACGGACAAAACCAACTATATACAAAAGCCAACAGATTTAATTTAAGCTTGGACAAAAACACTGCAGTCAAAAGCTTACAGAACTAGTACCAGATACAAACTGCATTCAAAACCCAACAAGACTTGGTACACGCTAAAGAAAAAAGAAAAAATCACTGCATTCAAAAGCCAACAAGACTTGGCACCTGCTGCATACAAAAACCAGATAACTGGTACCATCTACAGACAAATACAATTATGTGCAATAGTCAACAGAACTTGTACCAGCTACAGACAATAACAACTAAAAATGTATATATAAAACCTAGCAAAACTTGCTACAGGCTGTAAATAAAAACACCGTGTTCAAAAGCAATTAGACCGCTTCCAGATACAGATTAATCAACTGCACTCAAAAGCAAAAATAAGTGGTACCTGTTACAGACAAAAATAGCTATATAATAAGCCAACAGACCTCCTACCAGCTTTAGACAAATCAACCATGTATATTAGCCAACAGACCTCCTACCAGCTTTAGACAAATCAACCATTGTATTAGCCAACAGACCTACTACCAGCTTTAGACAAATCAACCATTGTATTAGCCAACAGACCTCCTACCAGCTTTAGACAAATCAACCATTGTATTAGCCAACAAGATCTAGAACTCGCTACAGACAAACTAAGATCACTCAAAATCAAGAAGTTCCAGACGGTCTTACTTACTTACTACAATACTCTTACGTTATTGAAGCTCTCACCAACACTTCCAAAGAACTATATCAACAATATAGATTATCGTATAAAAATTACAAAAACAAATAAAAAGAACACAATAACACTATAACACTTATTTAAGATGACAAAGAACGTCAGTACCTGGATTCTATAGTTCAAGACCATCGTGTATTATTTGTTAAGTTGATACCGAATATTTATCAACAAGGTATTGGTATCTTCCAATGAACATTTTTGAAAGGGACGAGACGTTCTTTGACAACATTTTTGTTACTCTGGTTCATCAAATTTCTGCTCATAGGCGGTTGACGTTTTGTAAAGTGTAAGTAGCAGCTACAAGTTCTTGAGTATTGAATGAGTTGAGAGATGTATATTCCATATGAAGGTTAAATTGGTGTATTGCTGCTATCGAAAGTGATTGGATTTTTTTTGTATTCATGTTCTTTGTAAATTTGTAGTTTTAGTTAATACTGAAATCAAACTTCGTATCAAAATAAGTGTCAACTATCACACCATTCGGCAATCCTCGGTAGAATCCGCTACTCTCGTTAGATGAAGTTACGGAATCGGCCGAGTTGAGACGAATTATCATACTAGATTTGTCAGATAAAATTGAACTCTGGAGAACATGCGCTGAATAACCGACCCTGGAAAGCATGCACTAATTAACCGAAGTATGTCTTTTTTCAAATATTAATTTAAAAATAATATATTTGAATATATAAGAATGACATTCAAGGTGCCTAATTTTCTACAGCAGTAATTGATTTCTATCATAAATATTAAAAGATCAAAAGCCAACAGAGATGGACAATGAATAAATACATACTACTGTATAACTGCAGATATAAATGTTTTTGTCTTGGTCGGTTATGGCGCTGCCTTTAGATCCTGTGATTGAGGGTTCGATTAACGCTGGTACCAGTCATGTATTTTCACAAAAAGTTTTTAGACTCAGTCGGTTTTTGCCTTTAGATCCCAAGATTGACGGTTTAAATACCACTGGCACCATCCAGTCATTTTCACGAAACTACACTTTGCAAGGCGTCTGTGAATGTTCGGAGATGACGAACATTTAATTTTCTAAAATGGGGGCAGAAAGGTTTTGTAAATGAGTGATGTGGCCTGGTTAGAATTGAAAATAAATAACTTTGCACAAGACACCCAGGCTGAAAATGAATATTCTGCAGAACACAATGCATGAATCAAACGTGTACAAAATATTAAATCGGTCCTTTACCAGACTCTTCAGCTGTCAAAAGTATTTTCAACAGTTGTATACTGTACATTACTTGAATTGATTAACACATTACAAAGGCAACAGCAGAAAGAAGTAGACATAAATACATTTAAAAAAAAAAAAGCATTAGTGGTTAAAAAAGGTTTAACATATCAACCTTGAAGCAAGTGAGAACTGTAGGTCATTAAGGTGGTACCTAACAATACAGGGGAGATAGCTTTGTAAAGTCAGCTAAACGTTTTAATTACGTTGTGTTGTAAAAGGAATATTAAGCTTCTCAATGATCAAAATTGGTGGTTGTCAAATTGCTATATAACCAGTGTAATTTTTCTAACAAAACGGTTGGTTAAATTTTTTTTTAAATTTTTGTATTTTTGTTAAAGTGTCAAAGTTAATATTTTGACCAAAATTTTATGAAAATTAAACGAGCCAAATTAATTTTAGTGAAAGTGTTGGGTACCACCTTAAGACTAGTTTAGATATTAATCTCTGCAAAATCATATTATAATAGCGCAGAAGATATTTCAGTTTTAGAGCAAATGATTATGGGTATGTTGCTAGCTAATACGCAGCCGCAAATGAAGTGTGGCGCATCAAGAACGACATCTATAAGGAAACAAATTTCACTCATTTTGCATTTGTTCATTTTATATGTCGATTATGTTCAAGGTTGTATATAACTTACTTATCCTCTTCATCCCCAGTAGGACATAAGGCCACAACAATACTGACACTATAACTATTCAAACTTGCAAATCAGCAAAATCCTACCAACGAGCATTCATCGAAGCGTACGTTTACCAACCCATTACCGTTTTTAGATCATCATTAAAGGACCATACGACGTTTCAATTTATACGATTGTTAAAAAGTTCTTTGAACTTGATACGCCTTTCTCCTCTTAGCTTAAACATATTTATTCTTAGTGGATTGGGAAACAAGTTTTGCAACTTACATTAATCCCTTTCCACTTTGGGGATGCAAGTGCTGCCTTGTAGCGGCATTGGCCTGCTCTTTTTCAAAATCTACAAGGGTGTCTTTAAAGTGCAAGATATATGGCTCTCTTTTAACACGGGTCAGCCATTTATCGTCCCCTTCCGACGGCCTATCATCGTTTCCTCAAGACCATACTCACAAATAGTGTCGAGGGAGAGCCGAAAATTTAGTCCCTGAAATTTTCCTCCCGGAACGGGAATAGAATTAGGAACCTTTGAGTTGGTATTCCTTTCTCCTCTTTCACAGAACGTCCCTGCCTCTATCATACTTCCAATTTATTGGCAATATATGCTGTTTGTGTTCCAACGTAAAATACAATCTTTACACACAGATTTTGATTTAGTTCTGCAATACAATACAAAACGTTGTAATCTGCACAATCAGCACTTCTCACTATGCAATAATTAGCATCGATTTCTAAACGAAGACAAACACTTAGACTTACAACTTCCTATTTTGTAATCTTTGATACATTATACAAGAAGTAGTACCCATACGTCGCTTTATTAAATGTGTTTTTCGCTATTCAGATTAAACATGCAGTATGTGACAATATTAATATATAAAGAAGATGTGGCATGATTGACAACCCTGCACAAGAGACCGAATGACACAGACATTGACAATAGACCTGGTAGACATTGACAACTATAGGTCACTGAACGGCTTTATACAATTAGCAAAGTCCACAGTTTGTTTTCCAACGTTAAATACAATCTTTACAAACTGATTTTAATTTAGTTCTGCAATACAACACAAAACATTGTGATCTGCACAATCAGCACTTCTCACTATGGAATAATTAGCATCGATTCCTTAACGGAGACAAACACTTAGACTTGCATCTTTAATATTTATGTCCATAATATCTCCCACTATAAGGTCGTCTTTTGATGATACATTTACCACTCATATAATCCGTATCGATGAGACAGTACTTCCTATTCTGACTTTCTTCTGTAATCTTGCCTGATGATAATACTCAGGCATTTACTACTCATACAATACGTATCGGTGCGACAGAACTTCCTAATTTTTAATCTTTGATACATTATACAAGAAATAGCAGCCATATCTCGCTTTATTAAATGTGTTTCAGCAAAAAACATGCAGTAACTTAAGTGATAATATAGATATAAAAGAAGATAGTATTTACAGCTCTCCACAAGAGACCAAATGACAAATATATTTACAAAAGAAGATGTGGCATGACTACCAAGAAGGCAACTCTCCACAAAAGACCAAATGACACAGACATTGACAACTATAGGTCACTGAACGGCCTTCAACAACAAGCAAATTCCATAGTTTGTTCTCCAACGTAAAATACAATCTTTACGAACTGATTTTGATTTAGTTCTGCACCACAATACAAACCGTTGTAATCTGCACAATCAGTACTTCTCACTATGGAATAATTAGCATCGATTTCTTAACGGAGACTAACACTTAGACTTACATCTTTCAGGTCGTCTTTTGATATTACATAGACCACTCATATAATCCGTATCGGTGAGACAAAGCTTCCTTTTCTGACTTACTTGTAATCTTGCCTGATGATAATACTCAGACATTACTACTCCTACAATCCGTATCGGTGCGACAGAACTACCCTATTTTGTAATCTTTGATACATATTATATAAGAAGTAGCAGCTATTTGTCGCTTAATTTAATGTGTTGTTCGTTAGTCTGCATAACACATGCAGTGTGTGACAATATAGATATAAAAAGAAAATAGAAGACAGCTCTCCACATGAGACCAAATGACAAATATAATTACAAAAGAAGATGTGGCATGACTGCCAAGAAGGCAACTCTCCACAAAAGACCAAATGACACAGACATTGACAACTATAGGTCACTGAACGGCCTTCAACAACAAGCAAAGTCCATAGTTTGTTCTCCAACGTAAAATACAATCTTTACAAACTGATTTTGATTTAGTTCTGCAACACAATACAAAACGTTGTAAACTGCACAATCAGCACGTCTTACTATGCAATAATTAGTATCGATTCTTTAACAGAGACAAACACTTAGTCATCAGACATTAGACAGCTATCCACAAGATACCAAAAGACACAGACATTGACAACTATAGGTCACTGAACGGCCTTTTGCAATCAGCAAGTCCATAGTTTGTTCTCCAACGTAATATACAATCTTTACAAAGTGATTTTGATTTAGTTATGTTATACAACACTAAACATTATATTGTGATCAGCACAATCAGCATTTCTCACTATGGAATAATTAGTATCGATTCCTTAGATATAATTGCCCTCTCAGTCTGATATCTTACTGACATTGGGATACTCAATCTATGTAACATCATCTGGTACATTTAAGTGCTTAACACTTTTTATGTGCTTTGATCATTTCATTAAGTTGGACAGTTTCTAAAGTATAGAATAATAATTTTCTTTATATATATAGTAAACGAGCTGCATCGAATAAAATAGACAGTATGCATTTATGAATATCAATACATATGTTCAAATATTTCCGGCTGAATAAACTCTATGTCAGTCTGTAACTGTTTTAAAATTGGGTACTTTATAACACAGGTAAAAATCCATCTTTCATTACTTTAGGGACGACATCAAAAGATCAATGTAAGATCAAAAACTTATTTCAAATAGGTTTGGGGGTGGGGGGTTGAACTGCTGCAGGATTTATTTACCCGACATTGATTTTTACATGATATATCCATATGGGTCAATCAATTTTTCCCAAATCAAGTTAAGAAGGGGGGGGGGGGGGGGGGTAAGGGGGTCAGTGAAAAAACTATGTGAATTAAGTTTTTTATCCTTCATTGAACTTTTGATGTCGTCCCTAAGTGAATGCTCCAAAATCCACCAAAGGTACATGTTCAAGTATGCGGTGTTTGCCTAAGGTCGAGTCTCAGTGTAAACTATGCATTACTTGAAGACAAGCGGCCTTGCACCTTAGTCTTTAGGAATGCAGCTCAGGAGTGTGCAGATGATGTGCTGACAGATTTATCTACACCATTACATAAGAATGATAAACTGTTTATTGAACTGTCTATACCGCAGCATCACGGTGATAACACAGCACCAATATCGATTTTGAAGAAATATAAATGATCTAGTAAAAGAAAGACAACTCTAGTAAATTGACAAGATACTACCGTTTAAATTCTATGCATTATTTCATATTGTACTATCATGTATCATGTGAGGCCTTTAGTGAAATAAAATGTTTCAATGTTTCAACAATTTTTTATTGTATACATCATTATTGAGTCTAGTAATTAAGGCTAATAATCTTGATAAAAAAGATATATACTAGATTGTTATATTGATAGAATCATCCTATGCATGAAATATCATCCACTGAACGATTATATAACATCAATCTATTAAGTAATCCATCCCCTGTATAAATGTTTTGAACAAAATTAATCAAAAGCAAGTATCGTCCCGCTCATCTTTACGATCTTATACAATATAATCATCTAACTACATCATTTTGGATGTATGTTGCTGTATCGTTTACCTTCATTTCCTACATAAGTTTTTGATCACCGTTAGGTTAGTTTAAAGTTAAACTGGAGATCCTTGAAATATATATGGTAAATATTTGACCAGATAAAATAGAAAGAGGATTGCTAGGCCATTTTTATGAAATTTTAACAAATATGGTTGATAGCCCCACTGAGTCTGTGTTTCTGCATTTATACAAAGTGCTCTGTTCATCTGTTTTACCGCATACTTACATTAAAATAAAAGGAACATATTTGCTTAATTCTGAATTTTTCTTATCGGCACTTTTTGTGGCTATTTTTTACACATTTCGTCCTTGTGCAAAAAACGTTACAATAGACAAGCGCTATAAAACGTTTTAATTCCTTGAACCATCAAAATCATTAGTATTTAGATGTAAACGTTTAATTTTCTCGTGTTTGATATTTGTCATAGCAGATGATCATTATTAGTTTTCAATTATGGTTTGATCTGCTGATAGATTAATTATCTTCACTGAGAGAATAACGGAACCAAGCAGACAGCTGAGTACACCTAACTTTATAAAGTCTGCATGTGACAGATCATTACTTTTACTGTCAGAACAACTGTTACGTTTGATATATAGATATAGGAAGATGTGGTGTGAGTGCCAATGAGACAACTCTCCATCCAAATAACAATTTAAAAATTAAACCATTATAGGTTAAAGTACGGCCTTCAACACGGAGCCTTGGCTCACACCGAACAACAAGCTATAAAGGGCCCCAAAATTACTAGTGTACATTAACATAAAATATTTTAACAGTGTATAGTAAACGCATGCATATATTTCCTAAGTATTTCCGGGTTCCACATCTTCATATAACCAAGCAATTGTCCGTCATTTTTTTTCGGGGGGGGGGGGGGGCTAGAGTTACGGGTTTCTTGTGGACTTTTGTTCCATTTACAAAATATATCAGTCATGTCTATTGTGTTAGTCAAAAATGAAGAGGCCACACAAAATCCTTACGACCTTAAGCAAAAGAACAACTATATACTACTAATTAATAGAGGCCTTTAACTTGTAGCACAAGTACTAGACGCACTGCCCCTAGCACTGGCTTAGATGTAATTTGGGTGGAGAGTTGTCTCGTTGGTTATAAGTTCAAACATATTTTTTTAACGTGTATTTGGAAACAAATTATTTTCCACTTGTATTAATCCCTTTCCACTTTGCGGATGCGAGTGCTGCCTTGTAGCGGCATTAGCCTGCTCTTTTTCGAAATCTACAAGAGTATCTTTTACATACAAAAGAGGGACGAAAGATACCAAAGGGACAGTCAAACTCATAAATCTAAAACAAACTGACAACGCCATGGCTAAAAATGAAAAAGACAAACAGAAAAACAATAGTACACATGACACAACATAGAAAACTTAAGAATAAACAACACGAACCCCACCAAAAACTAGGGGTGATCTCAGAGAGATATTGCTCTCTCTCTTAACACTGGTCAGTCATTTATTGTCCCAATCCGACGGACTATCATCGTTTCTCAAGACCATATACTCGCAAATGATGCCAAGGGATTATACATCTTTGTATTTTTATATTCATATTTCCACGTTAGTACATGTGAACGACATGCATTTTATCTATTTCATATGTTTTCATTTCCGTCTCGATATCAATATCATGTAGATATTTATCATTTTTTGTCATTCTTAAATCTTTATTTAGACTATCAGAAAGTATTTGTTTATTTGTTGAAACAGGATAAAAAAAAGTTGCATCTTCTGATATCTTCTACACAGCTGCATACAGCATCAAAAGGTTTAACTTATTGTTCAGTGTAATATTTCATGAATGCAGTTCTCGTGCGCGTGCCTTCAAGAATTTTTATCTATGATTGCTTTTTAATTCAATTCAATCACATTCCCTGTTTCTAAAATTATTAATAGTGCATCGCATGACACACATTTAACTAGAATAATACTTTTGAAGCAGAAATTATCAATGCTAGATCTTCGTTATTTTATGTGGGAATTCTCAATAAAAAATATCTGTCATGTCTTTGAAACTTACATAGAGTTGTCGTAGTTCATATCAATAAAGTATTATAATGATTTAGTTTAAAACAATTTTGAATAATAAAAATTCATAAGGCGGAGAACTTATAAAAAATAAAGTAACGCTGTCAGCTGAGGCTGTCAGTCTCTTAAATAGTATTAGCGATATATTTTAATAATTAATAATTTATTACTTTTTTTCTCTTTCTTGTTTGCATAATTTTTAAGAGAGTATTTCAATCAAAAACGAGACATTAAATGTTGAAGAAGGACTCCCTAAATTGCAAATTGTAAATAAAAGAATCAGTAATTTTCTATTTTTTGTTAGACTTCTGTCTTAAAGGCGTAGGTTTCATAATTTCTTTTATTCAGATTGTTTTGTCATTAATATCAGATATAAAACTATGGATTGTGCCTGTTTTCGTTAACTTGAAAATACTTTTTTAGAATCAAATACCCATTTTGTACTTTTTTCCCTGTTGATGTAAAATGTTGACCGAACGGTTGTTCATAAGTTATCCTGGGTGCAAACAAACGATACCCGGTCCAGTCGTTACATTGGGATACCAAATGTAAGGGGAATAACACGTAAATAAACACTGGCTAGAAATTTTTCTCCGTAGTACAAATCAGCAATGGAACTATTACAAATTAGCAGTGGACCTATTACAAGTTGTAGTGGACCTATTACGAATCAGTATTTGACCTATTACAAATTGTAGTAGACCTATTACAAACTGTAGTGGACCTATTACAAATCAGTATTTGACCTATTACAAATTGTAGTGGACCTATTACTAAATGTAGTGGCCCTATTACAAATTAGTATTTGACCTATTACAAATCAGTATTTAACCTAGTATTACAAATTGTAGTGGCCCTATTATAAATCAGTATTTGACCTATTACAAATTGTAGTGGACCTATTACAATTCAGTTTTTGACCTATTACAAATTGTAGTGGACCTATTACAAATCAGTTTTTGACCTATTACAAATTGTAGTGGACCTATTACAAATCAGTATTTAACCTATTACAAATTGTAGTGGACCTATTACAAATTGTAGTGGCCCTATTACAAATCAGTATTTGACCTATTACAAATCAGTATTTAACCTATTACAAATTGTAGTGGACCTATTACTAAATGTAGTGGCCCTATTACAAATTAGTATTTGACCTATTACAAATCAGTATTTAATCTATTACAAATTGTAGTGGACCTATTACAAATCAGTGTTTGACCTATTACAAATTAGTATTTGACCTTTTACAAATTGTAGCGGACATATTACAAATCCGTAATGGTACTATTGCAAAACAACTCATTTAATTCCTTTGTTACTTTTTCCATTTGTTCTCTTATTTGCTTCATCTGATATTAATGCGGCTGTGGAATTTTAATGTACTGTCAGTTGGTTAATGCAAGTGTAGTGATATAAACGCATTAATGAGTTTAAAATGCTAATTTACTAACTATTCTGTCTTTAAAGTACTGGTTAACAAAGCTGTTGTCTCGTTTATAGTTAATTATTAACCAAATGCATTACGAATAATTTGTGAAGAAAGGTTTTTGCAAATGAGAGAGTTTGATAATAATTTTATGACCAATATTTGAATAGATATAGGAAGATGCGGTGTGAGTGCCAATGAGACAACTCTCCATACAAATAGTGCCAATGAGACAAATAACAATTTAAAAAAAAAGTAAACCGTTATAGGTCAGTTCACGGCCTTCAACACGGATCCTTGGCTCACACCGAACAACAAGCTATAAAGGGCCCCAAAATTACTAGTGTAAAACCATTCAAACGGGAAAACCAAAGGTCTTATCTATATAAAAAAAACGAGAAACTCATTTGAATGAGACGTTTGGCCGGATATATACCTACATGAACAACACATGTGGAGCAGGATCTGCTTTCCCTTCCAGAGCATCTTAGATCACACCCAGTTTTAGTCGGGTTAGTCCTTTATTTCTTATGTTGGTGTTTTGTGTACTATTGTTTGTCTTTTTGTCTTTTTCCTTTTTAGTCAAGGCGGTGTGGTTTATTTTCGACTTATGAGTTTGAATATCCCATTGATATATTTCGCCTCTCTCTCTTGAATGTGCTTGAATATTAGCCTTATGTGTATTAGTTCAGGAATCATACGGATGGTTATTGAATTTCGCAGAACATTTAAAAAATGACAAGGACGAAACCAATTAACTGACAAATGTTTTCCCTTTCTGTTCTAATATTCAACTTTAAACTTGTCTGATGAGAGTTCATCCAGAACATGACTCTATGACTGTAATACCTTAAACTTGTCTGATGAGAGTTCATCCAGAACATGACTCTGTGACTTTACTTTTCGGTAAACTTGTGTTGTTTGAATTGTCGTCTAGTTGATTCTTCTTTTTCTTCCTCCTTTCTTCTTAAAAACAGGTTTTAGGTGATCGAGATGGACGGAGTTTTTATTCATCCTAATATCTGGTAAGAAGACCCTAAAATTCCCTTTTTTATCATTTTGCATCCTTTACATCGTCAGTTTTCACGTGACCTACATTCTGTGACCTACATTACTGGTTTTTATATAAACAAGTGAAACCAGTCAATACCGTCAATCACACACACAGATTGTTTGTTTTGACGCTTCAACAGAAAGATTTTCGCCTTTCAGTATCTTTACTCTTCAAAATAAATATCTGCAGAACTGGAAAATCAATTACACTTGAAAACTAATTAAAGAATGCAACTGTTGTTGACGTATTTACATTCCGGTTTCCATTTTATTATCCATTGAGTTACAATAAAACCAGTTCCGGTTTGAAAGGTTCAATTTGATAAATCCATAAAAATGCAAAACCTTATGTGTGCAATAAAGAAAACCAACTATTGTCTGTTTCAGATTTAGGAAGTTCAGCATTGGGTGATATTTGTCGTTGTTTAATGTTTGGGGTAAAAACGGGACTCTGTAATATTCTCCTTTTTACGTATATGGTTGAGTGTAGCATATCTTTTCGATCAATACAATTGTGTGGACGTTTTGAGTTCGACCCCGGCAAGGTCAACCACAGAAACGTCTCTGCTGTGTACATACACAATTCAACATTTACTTAAGCCTTAAAACCTTTCATCAATAAAAACACATCGTCAACATTGTATCGACCAAATAATAATTTGCAAAATAAAATAATAGGTATTAAGATAAAAATTACTGTTAATATTTTTCTTACATAATTGTTTTCAGGATCTGCTTACCCTTCGAGTGCACCTGAGATCACCCCCAATTTTTTTGTTTTTTTTTGTGGGGCTCGTTTTGCCTAAGTCTTTATTTTTTTATGTTGTGTCTTAATTGTGTACTATAATTTGCCTTCGTCTTTATTCAGCCATGGCGTTGTCAATTCATTTTTGATCTATGAGTTTGAATGTCTCTCCGGTATACTTCACCCCTCTTTTTTAATCAAAGACACTGACTATTTGTTTTGACCTTTGACACGGTCTATTATTACTTTGCAGTATCTTAACTATTTAAAATAAATAGCTGCACTGCTGTTTAATCAATCATACTTCATCAATAATTAAAGGATTTAACTGTTGTAGACGTTTGCACATTCCTATCTTCATTAAGGAGAGCATAATCATTATATTTAAAAGAGATACTTCAACGGTCGTTTCGAGATTTGTATACCTTTTGACAAGTATAAAATGCATGGGATTCTTAAATGCAATTTGCAGTACCTTTTGGGAATTATTTATGTTGCATTTGAAACTATTGACCATTTTTATGTTGATGCTTTGATAGTCGAAAGACTTGAGTAAAAACTCACTGTCAGCTATGTTGATTCCAGAAAAGACATGTTGTTTAAACGCAAATTTAAATGAAACTGCAATAAAACAGTTTGGTCGAGATATACATTTCTTTTGATATTCAATCCAAATGGACGTTTCATCCCTGGTTTTTGGTGGGGTTCGTGTTGTTTATTCTTTAGTTTTCTATGTTGTGTCATGTATACTATTGTTTTTCTGTTTGTCTTTTTCAGTTTTAGCCATGGCGTTGTCAGTTTGTTTTAGATTTATGAGTTTGACTGTCCCTTTGGTATCTTTCGTCCCTCTTCAATCTCACTGTATCAAGACTTTGCTCATTGTTGAAGGCCATACAATGACATGTAGTAGTTAGACTTTGCTCATTGTTGAAGGCCATACAATGACCTATAGTTGTTAGTTTCGGTGTCATTTTGTATCTTGTGGAGAATTGTCTCACTGGGAATCATTCTACATCTTCTTTTCATATGAAAAATATTGACGGAAGTTTTTTCGGACAGACAGACGAACGGACAGACAGACGCAATCACGAACACAGTCGAGCGAGTAGCCTTCTTGTAAAACCTACTTTTGCTTTTGTTGAAGCAGGTAAAAAAGTTATTGTAATAAAATGATTTGAAGGATTTGCCTCACATGTTCTATCGGCTACAATTAACAGTTAGTATAAACATAATTTACTTTATTTACGTTTTCTAGAGCATCCGGGATAAACAATATAGTCATTTCCGGTAATTACATTTCAAGACACCGGCCGTTAATTAACGCGAGATCAAACAATTTTGGTGGTACTTCAATCAAGGAAGGCACATGTTATGAATTAGCACTTTTATCCTTGTTCTTAAAAAAAACGGAAATCAATGTCTCACTTGTGCAATAGAAATTGTGAATGAAAATTCGTAACGATGGAAATTTATATTTATTCAGTTGAGAGGTTTTAAGGAGCCGAACTCTTTTGAAACAAGACAAAGCCATCATGTTATGATATACAGAAACATTACTTATTTCGAGATGCACATAATCCTTTATTTTAAGAGTTTTACTTAGTTTTGTAAAACATATCATAAACACTCAAATGCATATTTTTTTTCATTCTTTTCTCACGCATGCGCAGCTGAATGAACGGACTCCTCTAGAATTTTGCACCGATATATGAATAGCTAGAATTTAAAAAAGAACAGCCACAAAAAAAAAAATTAACTTAACGTAGAATTTTGTCATCATTTATAATCAACCTTTTTTCAAGTTTTTTTTATAACCGCTTAAAAAAAAATATTTCTAAACTTCTAAAATTTTATTTTGAAAAGTTGTGTTATTTTCCCATAATTGCTTACAGGTTAGGTCCTTATATAAACTGTTTCCCTTAACTTTCATTCAAGGATTTAAAAGAATCTAACAAATCTAAAAGAATGGTCCGATCCTTTGTCAGCCCTATCTTTGCCAAAAAGTACTCATGCCATCAATCCATGTGTAGGGTAAGGAAAAGGAGTCTAATCATATCTGATTAATAAGAAGGTGTATGTGTATGTTCATCGGAAGTCTTCATCTAATTCGTTTGATCAACGGTCCATCGAGACTTTGAACCGGCAATGACCAACGGGAGAGACAAACTAAAAAGTGTAGGCATGAAAAACAAG
Organism: Mytilus trossulus; assembly: GCF_036588685.1. Taxonomy (NCBI): domain Eukaryota; kingdom Metazoa; phylum Mollusca; class Bivalvia; order Mytilida; family Mytilidae; genus Mytilus; species Mytilus trossulus. Next base: position 80,141,821 of record NC_086377.1, read on the forward strand.
TGTCACGGTATCCAGAATTTGAACATACATTTTTGTAGTTGCTGATATCATAAAACAATAGCGCTGACCCAAAAACAGCACCGACCGTTTAGTTTCGAAATTATACATTTCGTAAATGTTCCAAAACAAGCCAAATAAATGTCATCTCCGGTCATGAATGCTTGTGGTGTCGTTTTCTGTTCGGTCTGTACGACATTTGGAATACAATGATTTCTGTCTGTCAAATAGATATATAAAGTGTCTTCCGGCCCATTTCTCAAGGATTTCAATTTGTGAAAATATACATTTTTTTTGCAGGTTGTGCCTTCCTAACGTATTGCAATAAAGACAGCGCCATAAACGCACAACACGAGTTACACGAACTGAAAACATTACCTGGGGTAAGTCAATATACACACTGTCACGCAGATATATATATATGAACATATAGTACCAGTGGTTACACATGGAGTAAGTAACATACCGGTAAAATTATTCAATGTATTTGAATGCATGTATGGTACTTGTTCCAGCACTCTTCAGATAGGTGAACATTTCACAAATATTGCTGAAAATCTGATCTTCCTCTAACTATTTTCACGATCTATCGGAGGCGCAATTTAATTTTCGATAGCGGATATGCCGCAGCTAGATCCATTGATAGATATATCAATAATTATGGGCAATTTGAGTCATATTTGCAGTATTTGACATGAGTTCTGGAAATACTTGACCTACATAGTAAATGCTTCACCTAATTATGTAATCATACCCTCAATGCATGTTCACTGTAATTAAGACAGCTTTGAAGAAATGTTAAGTATCTACCAGAAACAAACCTATCAATAACTGTGTAATGTAGAATTCTGTCTGTTTTATTGCAATCTTTCTTTTGAAATTTTATGTTTGTTCTAGAATGCACAAAAATCAGTTTTTGCACTTTCAATTTATGTATAACCATGCCAAACTTTACGATTTTTTTCTTTGTAAATTGGATAGTTACACGTGCAACATCAATTTGGTTTAACATAAAAATATAAATAACAATTGTATAGGCGGGACAGCATATTTATTTTTATTTAAAAAAATGCTAGCTTTACTTGAAAAATCATATTGACATAGAGTAATACGAAATGGCGATTTTGGTTAACAAAAATATGCTAATTTTATGCAAATAATAAGGTGCACATTTTTTATTGAACAATTCAATAAAAAAAAATAAGCTTATGCTGTGTTATGTCGGTCTCTTGTGGAGAGTTGTCTCATTGACAATCATACATGTACCACATCTTCTTTTTTTATAAGATACGAATTAAACAAGACAATATCGTAATAATATTGATTGATTGATTGATTGATTGATTGATTGATTAATTGCTGTTGTTTGTTCCTCATGTGTGCAGTCTATTTTTCTTATGTTTTTTTATTCTTGGTATGTGCTATAATTTTCTTCTGTCAATGAGAGATAATAGAAAGTCGTGGCTGTTTATCAGCTTCAATCTTAATCAAGTGTAAAGAGTTCTCTCTGGTAGAACTTGTAATAAAAACAAAAAATAATAATGATAATAAGGGGTTTATTTTAAGAGGGTAATATGAACTTGTCTAATTTGCACTGAGACCCTAAAACATATACATGAGGGTCTGGAATGGGGGGGGGGGGTCTTTTATATTGTAAACATTTAATTTTCAACCCTTTTTTCTCTAATCTGCATTATTTTTGCCCGTTATTCTCTAATCATCATTTTTAAGGGCATTATTTTTTAATCATTTAACCCCATCCAAACCCTCGTACATGGATGCAGTACACATTCAATGGCAAACATTAAACAAACATAAATATAAAATCATACATATAATGAAATTGCTACTTCTATCTTTGGTGTGTTGTTTAAAGTGCTGTGGCAAGGTTGGCCGGCCTTTGATCTAATGACGTATTTGAAGAACCTTGGGTTTCAAAAGGGGTTGATGCAATTATCTGATATTGGCCACTGGACGTTTGGCGAAACACAAAGTCACTTCAAAGAAATACCGTGTAAATTTATTCGCAACATTCTTGCTTCTTATATCCTCAATTCTTAAACGATATTGTACGAATATATTTTAGATAAGTGGATAAAATACTTATTACACGCACAATTATTGAAAGAGAGATTGAGATTTAGCATTACAATCTTCATATACTGTTAAAGTTCCCTTGCTAACAGATAGATATCATGGATGATTAAAATAAACTACCACTGCATGCATTCGGCCATCTTCGCTAGCCAAGGGTTACGATCCACTCCCGCTCTCTTCACCCTTGGCGGATTGAGATAAAATTTCGGAGACACAAGGTAAGGATTTTTATTGGTTGCAGTCAAAACTCGCTGCATCCAATCAAAATGCGCCTTTAACATGATCACGTGTAAATGTAGAAAGTGTTTGTAAACAATTGCCACGTGTTTTTTGTGCAACAAGCCTTTACATCCCTAAACATACGACTATATTTAGTGAAAACTTGAATGTTTTTAATCAACAAATGGAAGTTCCTGTGTAGGGAAAACGGTACTATTTATTCTGCCATAGGCGACAATACTAATATTTTCTAAATTTACCAGTTTTTATAATAAAAACCTGGACAAAACAGTTATGTGTGGTGTTACAACTTTATTATTGTATTCTAAAAATTAAAGCCAAATAGTATCATGACCAATTTCCAACGGAGCTAGTTTATGTTATCCATGCACACCGTCATTTTGCACCAAATTTTTGAAATTTTGTAAGCCGTTTCGAATAATTCTCTAGAAAATATTTCAATAGGTTTTAAAATTTATTTTATAAATTTACACACTGCAGTTATTCGTAGATAAATAAAAAAAATATATTGTACCCTACATCCAATCACAGCGCTCCTAATTTGACTTCCTTCACCTGTCTTGGGTACACAAAAGGCCAACCTAATGCTGGGAAAATTAAATACTACCGTTTTACTTGTATGTTTCATGCACAAATGCATGAATGTTGACGTATGCTTTCATTTCCGGCTTTACCAAGTGTGTAGCATCTAGACGCTACCGTGTTTTTACCTGCAAGCTGAAGAGTTCAAGTGCTATCATTGGTCAAGACTAATGTATTCGGAATTGGCGTGGTTTTTATCTTCCGATAGATGGCGCAACATTGTTATCACAAATGTTGGCTCAATCCGCCAAGGGTGAAGAGAGCGGGAGTGGATCGTAACCCTTGGCTAGCGAAGATGGCATTCGGCAATCCTCGGTAGAATCCGCTACTCTCCTGAGGGTACGGAATCGGCCGAGTTGAGACGAATGTCACTGCATGGTGTAACTTGATTCATTATTTGATACGAAAACACTTCAAAATTAGTTTAAAAAGATAAAATTGGTTTCATAGCATTCATTACTCAGTCATTATGTCATACATGCAAAAATCTAAAAATAAATAATCTGAATATCATTGTGGCCGGTTAATGCCATTTCGCGTTTTTTTGCAAGTTTGCCTATCATACTAATGAGGACAAAAACGCGAAAACGCGAAGTTGAAAATGCGAAAACGTGAAGTCGATAACACGAATATGAGGACAGCGAACAGAGGGTATCACTCCATGATTTCGCGCTTTAGCGTTTTCGACTTTGCGATCGGTGCTTTCGAGTTTAATGATAATGAGTTTGACAAAATTTAGAGGTTAATTAGATCATATTGACCCAATACTATGTATATATGTGTATCTTGAGTATCACAAAAACACTATCTTTGCAACGAAAATAATAAGTCGTGGTGTAGTGGTAAGCGCATCGGACTACCAACAGAAAGGTTCCTGGTTCGAGCTGAATTTTCGGCTCTCCCTTGACACCATTTGCGAGTATGGTGTTATGGAACGATGATAGTCCGTCGGAAGGGGACAATAAATGGCTGAATCATGTTAAGAGATAGCAATATATATTGCTCATAAAAGACACCCTTGTAGATTTAAAAAAAAGAACAAACTAATGCAGCTACAAGGCCGAACCTTCACCCGCAATTTGGAATAGGATTAATATAAGTTGCAATAACTTGTTGCCCTATCCACTATAAATAAATACGTTTAAACTAAGATGTCCAATGCGTGCTATATGGTCATCACATTATAACATTTACAAAACCAATAGATCAATTGTGTTATATGTAATTACCCATTAATGATACTTAACGAATAAACATGTTTGGTTGATTATTCTGTGGTTTGAATCAGATATGTTTTAATTAGCTTGCGTGCGTTTCGATTGTAAACTTTATCTTTCTTAATGAACATAGTAAACTAAGAGGAAAACATGAGAGTTGATACTTCTTGCTGTAATAAAACTTCACTTTTTCCCAAAAGTTAATTTGGTTTTGTACTTAATTGACTTTTGGCGGATTGATGTATCATGCTTCAGACTCCGTGTTGAAAACTGTACTTTGACCTATAATGGTTTACTGTTGTCAATTGTGACTTGGATGGAGAGATGTCTCATTGACACTCATATCACATCTTTTTATATCTAGTCAGTTCAGTATTAGAAAGATGGTTTGACTTGAATGATTTTTGTTGCACGCCAATGCAGGTTTTTCGTTCGTTAATTGGTCGAATTGCTTGAACCCGTTTGTTCGTCATATGGTGTACGATACTGAACCTTAACCGCCAAACACCAACTGCCTGCCATAGAACAGAACATATTTTACTAAACTTTCTTGGTATTGTAGCGGACGAAATTAGAAACGTGTGTGTATAATAACCGGAACCTAGCTGGTCAGCGACATGCGTAAAACCACAGATTATTGTCTAGCTGTGATCCACTTTGATGTGAACATAAAACGAGAGTTTTATAAACAAGAGATTGTCTGCGGAGTAACTCATTATTCATCAATTATCCTCCTTGACGACTTCTGTTCTTGTCTATTAGTTATAATATCTATATGATTATTTAATGACATATTTTACGACATAGCCTATTACCGTAAGACGCGTTAATTTACGACACTCACGAAACAGCAACAAGAATGCAGAGAAGATGCAATGAATAAAAAAGCGTATCGCTTAACCTTCTCCTTGAGTAATGACAGAAACACTTGACTTTGTAATTTCCGTCAACTGTTCCTAAGAGGTGTTATTAGGTTACTTTCATAATATGTCAGTTAATTATGTCGTCATACTTGTGTACATCTACCGTATGTATCATCCATAGATGTAGAAACCCGCGTTATACATACATTCATTACAAGAGTCGTTCAATTATATTTGCGTTTCTTTGTAGTTGCACAGGGTTCTTTGCAGTTTTCAATCCTCACACGTATTTAGCTGCTTTCATCTTCAATTTTTCTGATTCAGGTAATAACTAGTTATAAAATAACTTGAAATGAAATTATGATTCCCAGGTACGGATGGAATCTAGTCGATGAAAACATTTAAAAGAATAATGTTCTGATTCTTTGAAAACTCTCATATAGTACTAGTGCACTGGTGTTTTTAATATTTCTTGACCTTTAAGACAAAAATAAATATGTAATGAATTAAAAATCCAGATTGCACCATTTTATACTCAATTACCGGAAGTAAAACTTGATTTCACGCCATATTTCACGTGTTCCAGATGTTCGTCTGCTCTTCGTGTTCACCTCATTCATATCGTCTGCTGTTATGCACGAGTCTCCATATGTTTTCATTAACAATTAGACGAACTCTTCTTTCCATTTTCGTATCTGTTTATGAAAACACTTAAAATTACTTCGCTATCAAATTTCGTATATTTGCATTTATGCAATCGTTGCAGTTTTTGATTTTCTGCCAAATATCTATCGGCATTGCATGTAATTAAATAATTTAATACGATTTAGTAGGTTTTATAATGTGCATTTAGTGTATTTTAGGTGATAGTATTTCAAAGTGTTAACACCTGGATATCGATAATAAAGTATTGGTAATCAAACAGATTCTACCTGCTTAATTTTTAATTTCTCCAGATACCTTTTACAAAACTTTGTGATTGCATTTTTAAAGAAAAGACAGTTACGAAGGGCATAAGGGACGTACGTGATATTTGTCTTTACGCTATCATTTCATTTTATTAGAATCACCATATTTTATCAGTATCGGTGAATACATTTTTAAGCTTATTTTTAATTTAACTTTTTTTCTCCTGTTTTGGACATAAATCTTACAAAAGTTTTTGAGTTAATTCCCTTTTATTAGGAAATCTAACTGTGGTTCTGAAAGATTCTGAGTTTATTATTAGATTATGTTAAGACTATCGACATACAAATTGTTAATCACCCTGTAAATGTATGCCCTATACCTCCCTGTATTGTATGCCCTATACCTCCCTGATAAATTGATGTTTTAATTGTCAATAAATCAAAACAAAGGGAAACCTGATATTTTAACAACTCTATAAAAATAAACATATATTCATTTTTTTTCGTAATCCCTTTCTGGATTGTAAATAAGCGCCTAATTTGAGGTTAAAAATTTTCTATGACATACAAAAAAGATTTTATCATTATAACTCTACCACATTCTGATACTGCCTATCCAAAGTCAGCAGCCTGTAATACAAAAATTCAGTGGTTGTCGTAAATTGTTTTTTCGTGAGTCAAATCATGGCGTTACTTTTTCTCGTTTTAATTGTTTTACATTTGTCATATATATTGGCCTTTAATAGCTTAGTATGTGGTATCTGTTCTGCTCGTTGTTGAAGGCCGTACATTTATCTAAAGTTGCTAACGTCAACGTCGTTTTGTCTGTTGGATATTTGTTATATTGTAAATCATACCACATCTTCTTAATTATGTTGATATTAAATATTGAAAATTTGTCAAACTAAGGAAAAATTTTCATCATAATTGACAAAGTGTTGACGTACCAGCATGATTCAGTTGATCTTACAAATGTTAGATATGTTCTGGTCTTTTAAATATTCAGTTGATTTAGACCGAATGTTTCGACGAGACTTTTTTGTGGACACGTTCTATAATATTAACACCTGCTTTTCGAAATTAGATTTAAAAGTGTGCTCTTGTGGATTTGTGATTTTTTTTTAGTTTTCTTGTTAGTAATGGATGTACACGTGTTCTATATTTCAATATTTGTGTTAAAGTTGATTACCTTGCATTGAAAATAATTTATTTAATTAAATATCAGACATGCACTTATTTCTTAAAATTTACACGAACAAAATAGATTTTCATTCGATTGTGTCATGCGAATTTATTAGATTTGCGCCCTGCTGCCCTTCTAACCAGTGGCATTCCTTTGCAGGACGTCGAACTTCTTTGTTTCTCTTGTATTATCTTCAATCATTATCTAAAGGGTCGTGGCATTCCTATGCATTATGTTTACCTCCTTTGTCTCTCTCGTATTATCTTCAGTAATTCTCTTAAGGACCGAATTCAATCAACTCCATATTTGAATTGTAATTTGATTTTCTATTTGAAGTTCTTTAGATTCACTTGAAGCTATCTCTCGGCAGTGAGTCATTTTCTTAGATCTAATTTGAAACCTGTTTGAAACTCGACGTCAAGAATTGTGTCTTCGATCGATTCTGTATTTGGTTAAAAACAATCAATTACTGGTCATATTTTAAAGATGTTACTATGGTAACGATTTCAGCAGACGACAATTTACTTGAGGTGTTTTGTCGTTAAATTCATTATTTTACTTGTAATTTTGTAAACATCTCTATTTGAACTGATCATAAAATTCAATTGAACCTAGCAGAAAGTGCAAAGCTATTAAAATTTAAGGTTGTTGTGATTTATCAATTTTCTACATGTCACAAATAGTATTCTTCATCAGTCAAATATAGCCGAAGCAGAAATTGTTGTTAGCAAGATTTCACTTTTACGCAAGATAGGACTTAAATTATGAGAGAATGATGTATGTGAGATAATCTATCAAAACCGCAGATAATTTGATTAAGATGAGAGTAAATTCTTGTAACACATTTCCCAACTATCAATGAAAAAAAAGCTTGCGGTTGATTTGTTCCAAATTTCTCCTCAAGCATATATGGTACTTGTTAGTCTGGGTCGACTTGATGTTTATAACATGCACGCGCTTCAATCAGAAGCAGACGGCAAACTGACTAACAATTAAATGTGGGTATAATTTCTTTTCTGGTTTTTATACCGTTCTAATTGCTCATCAATTCTACTCGTACATATAAAAGCTTCCTTCCAAGATATAGATAACACATGTTGTATTTCTCAAAACTATCATTTCATTCAAAAAGTTGGAGTTTTTTCTTTCTTTCAAAATTTACGACATACACATAAAATGCTTTAAGTAATTTTACGTTTTGAAAATAGACAGTATAATTCTGACTTCCGTGAGAAATATTCTAAGAAGTCACTTTGAAAACTATTAAGTGCAATTTGGTACTTACTTCTTAAGTTAGTTAATAGTTATGTCAGTTTAAAAGCGAAGAAGATGAATTGATTCAAGAAATGACTTGTCACCATGGAAGTATTATATTGACTATAATACTTCCATGCTGATACCTAGTTTCAATTTTCTTTGGAAACATAATTTTCAGATGTTTATAAATTATTTTGTATTGATTCAAGTAGTAGCATGAAACTTAGCTTCAATATTATCTCTTGGAAAGATTTGAATAATGTCTTTTATTTTCGACAATCTAAAATTTATCAACTTGTAACTTGTTCAATGTGTTTATTCAGCAAGCACTGCGATAATCTTGAATCTGAAAATGATTTTAAAATCAAGAACACGATGATATGATATGATATGGAATAATATGAATTAACTGATTTTGTGATCTCTTACAAATGTTTTAAAAATTTGTCAGGGCAAGAAACAATTCGATGCACTAATTTAGGTAAAATTGGGGTTTTGAATTAAAGAGATGCATAAAAGCAAAACAGACAACATTATACTTTATTGAAAAGCACTTTACGCCCATATGGGCCAATGGCTTAAAAAATTATACATAATATACAGTTTACATATATAAAACAATGAAAATAAACAATGCAGACACTTTGAACTATAATCCTTGTCTTTCTTTAAATCAATATATATATATATATATAAGAGATTCAAATTATATCGAGGACTCCCTGCCCTCAGTCTTGGTGACTTTTTTTAACAAAGGAGCCTAATTTGCAAGTGTCCTGTTTTGTTTCAGGATTGAGAATATGTTTTAATTTATGAAAATTGACCGCTTTCTTTTCATACGTAAAATAATTATTTATTATAACCAGATACTATTCTATGTAATTTGGAATATTTTTTGCTAATTGAAGACATTTTATCTCTCATATAATTAAGTGTGAAAATGCATTAAACAGATAACTTTTTTTTACTTTTAAGAAAACGAATACCACGTGTTTAGAGGGAAATTAAATGAAAAACATGACAGTGGGCTTAACTAAGGCAGATCTGATTGAATAATATACAAATCATCAAGAGATGCGTTAAGTGTTTTTCGTTAAGGCATTAAATTGATTGATTAATGGTTGCTTAACATCCAGTGGCAAATATGTCATGCACTTATAGCACGATAAGTCATTAAAAAATATTAAAACACTTTTGCTGGCCATGGAGTTTAGTCTTTAGTTTTGTATGTTGCGTCTTCTTAATTTTTATTTGTCTGTTTGACTTTTTTTTAATTTTTAGCCATGGCGTTGTAGATTTATTTTCTATCTATGAGTTTGACTGTCCATCTGGTATCTTTCGCCCCTCCTTTAATATTGCACAGGAACTCTTTGGTTCTTTTATGCTCTTTGGCTGTTTTCTACGCGTTTGTTGTCCCTTAGACACCTTTCCCATTTCCATTCTCAATTTGATACTTAAAATAGATGAACAAGCATTATGAAGCTAATCAATGTATCTAGACATTGGATTGAACAGTATGAAACAATATGAGATGTGGTATGAATGTTAATTGGAACACTAACCCTAACCCAAAACTCTCCATAAATCCCAAAGGACAAAGATTCATGAACACGTAGTAAGTGCCACATGTGGAGCAGCATCTGAGATCACCCCTAGTTTTTGGTGGGGTTCGTGTTGTTTATTCTTTAGTTTTCTATGTTGTGTCGTGTGTACTTTAATTGTTTGTCTTTTTCATTTTTAGCCACGGCGTTGTCAGTTTATTTTCGATTTATGAGTTTGACTGTCCCTTTCGTATCTTTCGTCCCTCTTTTAGTGCAGTGTCCTATGGTTGCCTCTGTATGCGCCATTTAATCGCGTGTTTATAATAATCTCTTTTGTAATCGAAACACAATTTCTTATTTTAATAACGTTCCTATTTTCTCATAAATAAAATTCTTTTCGTAAACTGAATTACCGTTTTCATTTTATTTCGAAGCGTCAAGTTATTGAAAATGACGGATATTATTTTGGGAAATATTGAAAAGATACAATTTGACGCTGAGAATACCTTAGGGAATTTTCATAATTCTTCGACGTGACGTATTTAACACATTTATTGACCACTGTTTTAGAAGCAATGGATGAAACGTGAAATAGATGATTATGTGTTCACACTTTTAAACAAAAACTGATAAAGTTTCAGAAATAGTATCTCATTTCATATTAATACAGTTTACACATTTTCCTAGAATTTATATAATGTATATGCTAGTCAAGGCAAAAACGTTATATGAAAAAGAAGATGTTGTATGATTGCAATGAGATAACTATCCACAAAAGAACAAAATGACACAAACATTAACAAATATAGGTCACTGTACGGCCTTTAACAATGAGCAAAGCCCATACCGCATAGTCAGCTATAAAAGACCACCGTTAGACAATGTAAAACAATTCAAACGAGAAAACTAACGGCCTTATTTACGTAAAAGAATGAACGAAAAACAAATATGTAACACATTAAAAAACAAATTTTGTCAAAAAATTATCTTGTGCCTTTGTTTTTTAAATTATAGACCACAGTGCTTTTAGTGCATGTGAGAAATTTTCATATTGTTTAGAAAAAGATAGCGTTTATAAAATACTTCAAAGAAAATGAAAAAAAAAAAAACTGGTCATTGGTTCATTCTCTGTTTGGAAAAATATAAGATAAAACCAAACGTATTTCTTCATAAAAGATAAGTCCATGAAATAATATGCATATTACAATTTTGCATTAAAGTTTGCTAATATTATTTCCGGTCATTTGCGAAATTTAAGACTCGCGCTGTATATATATATCCCTGTTTATAACACAAAATGTTTTAAACATTTTAATTTATTTAATTTTTCTGAAACATAAACGCCAATTTACATGTCCTGTCATATCTGAAGAGCAATTCTCTGTAACCACCAAAACAATTTTAATAGGGTCTGGCACACATGGTCTCAGATTTTGATGAAACTTATATAAAATAGCCAGTACCTTACCTAAAGGCAATCACAAGCAACAAATTGTTCCGAAATATTCCGGTTGCCATGGAAACCACAAAGGTTGATATTAGCCAAAAAAATATCATATTTTAACTCTTGAAAAAGTGAAAAAACGACATTTTGCACTGTTTAGTACTTTTTTCATGTGTAACATAACTTTTTTTCTTTTCATAACATAATATGATTGACTTTTAAGCTGTTTAAAATTCACATAGGATTTACATTTACCATTATCAATTATTCTGGTACCAGCTAGTAAAGATATGGTTAAATGGCAAATTTGGATTTCAGTGAAAAATGCGTAAATACAGGATATTCAAGTATTTGCAGGTGCACAGATTTGTACTGATTAGTAAATTATGTGCCGTAAACAGATCCATATTTTGTCAATATCATCTGAAGAACCGTAATACATTATCACCATCGGATTACTAATTAATTAACTTCCCGACAGGTGCTCCTTTTACAGGTGTTTCATCTCCTACATTACCACAAGACCTTCTGATTGCGCATGTCATAATTATAATATGTCCACCTTCTTCAATACAGTCAGGTTTTCATCATGTCGCACTTTCAGAATTTCGCCTCGAATTTAATTTTAGTATATTCAATTTTTGTTGCAAATATTTTAATAAATTTCATGCAAATAGAGTATTGTTCGTAATACAATTTCAAGCACCTTATAAATCCTAAACATTTTGCCTGAAATAAGATTCCTCCTCCCAATTCAATCGCTAAATTAGATATAAGAACCATTATGTGCAAAGCTACAGTTTATATTGGGGTTCTCAACGGAACAGTAGCAAAATTAACAAAAAAAACAAATAGAACTCCAAGGGAAATTCAAAACGCCGCCGCGGAACAACTGTCATATTTCTATCTTAGTACAGCCTTTTATCGAACATGATAGGAATTTAAACTTTGTTATAAAGCTAGCTAAACCTCCCAACACCAATGCCTGAGCAACACGAACCAGGCTTAAAACAGGGTTGGGGGTTCAGGAGATCCTAAAGGGTTAATAGATCATGCTCTACGTGTGTGAGAGTTAGTAGATCATGTTCTACCTGTGAGAGAGTTAGTAGAGCATGATCTACGTGTGAGAGTTAGTAGAGCATGCTCTACGTGTGAGAGTTAGTAGAGCATAATCTACGTGTGAGAGAGTTAGTAGATCACGCTCTACGTGTGAGAGAGTTAGTAGATCACGCTCTACGTGTGAGAGAGTTAGTAGAGCATGCTCTACGTGTGAGAGAGTACGTAGAGCATGCTCTACGTGTGAGAGAGTTAGCAGAGCATGCTCTACGTGTTAGATAGTTAGTAGAGCATGATCTACGTGTGAGAGTTAGTAGATAACGCTCTACGTGTGAGAGAGTTAGTAGAGCATGATCTACGTGTGAGAGAGTTAGTATATCACGCTCTACGTGTGAGAGAGTTAGTAGAGCATACTCTACGTGTGAGAGAGTACGTAGAGCATGCTCTACGTGTGAGAGAGTTAGTAGAGCATGCTCTACGTGTTAGATAGTTAGTAGAGCATGATCTACGTGTGAGAGTTAGTAGATAACGCTCTACGTGTGAGATAGTTAGGAGAGCATGATCTACGTGTGAGAGAGTTAGTAGATCACGCTCTACATGTGAAAGGTTTGTAGATCACGCTCTACGTATGAGAGAGTTAGTAGATCACGCTCTACGTGTGAGAGAGTTAGTAGATCAAGCTCTACGTGTGAGAGAGTTAGTAGAGCATGATCTACGTGTGAGAGAGTTAGTATAGATCACGCTCTACGTGTGAGAGAGTTAGTAGAGCATGATCTACGTGTGAGACCCGTTATCCTGTAACATCTATGTAAACATGCAGGGACTGCACTCCGATGTGTATGGTATAAATTTAATTTTCAAAAGTTCTCAAAACAATCTTCATATGTAAGATATTATATATTTATTTCCCGTGCATGAGGGAGATATGAAGATTTGTTCACCCAAGAATATTCATATTCCACGAGTGCTAGCGCTATGCCCGAGGGAAATTTTATTTTTCGTAGGTGAGCAAATCTTCATATCTCCTGAAGCCAAGGACAATGGATGTTTTATTCCATTGTTTTTTCAGACATTTGTTTAAAGAAAACAGCCTCATTTTGATCTATATATCTTTTGACAATAAAACATTGGATTGGAAGTGTACGTATACTGTTGACAAAAAACTTGGGAAACATGAGATATAGATCGTGTTGTCATTCTTAGCTTCTCTCTTTCTACTATTGTCAGAATAATACCGGCATCAGGTGTCGTCTGCTGAAAAAAACCCCGCACCATTAATAATTCAATACAACGTGTTCTACGAAAAAAGATTTCAGGGAAAGAAAAATGTTTGTCTTCCTCAAGTCGGTTTCTCGAAACAATTCTTTCATTGGATTAGTCAGTTCCGTACAATTCTTTCATTGGATTAGTCAGTTCCGCGTCTGTTTGAAAACCTTTTTTTATTATTACTCTGCATAGATCCATATATCATAATGAATTGTCTCTCAAATCCAGCATAAGATCACAACCCTGATCAAATTAAATATGCAAAATCTGCGTATCAAGTTGGAATATAAAGATCTTAATTTGCAATTTGTTTTATAAAGAATAAAGAATAAACACTCTATATTCCGATACTCATAATATTGTATACAGATTCCTTTACTGAGATCAAAATAAGAAATCTTGCATTTAAGCCCATCAGTCTACACAATTCGCAATTATATGTACGCAATAATTTCTGAACTTACAGTGCATGATAACTGGGACTATCATGCTGTATAATAGTCCCAGATGATAATGACCATTTATGTTGCTTGTAAACAGATAACTAAACTAAAAAAAAATACAGAAATGCAACAGTCATTTTGTAAAAGAGGCCAATATATTATCCGTGGGCGTTCGTTAAGACATAATACACCACTTCAAATCTCAGCTTCAAAGAGGGGGAGGGGGCAATACCTTTTTGTGTTAACCTGTTATGACCCTTTTCAAGGTGCTGTTGACTGTTATCTGAGATCAATGTTAACTGTTTTCAACCCACTTTGTTAACTGTTATCAGCATTTATGCATTTTTTGTTAACTGTTTTTGACAAATCGAGGTGTTATTAACATGTTAACAGACCCCCTATTGCCCCCTTTTAATAATAGATTTCTATGGAAATAGCCGTCCACCACTTTCTATATAAAAACGAAACGATTTTAGTTGTTTTACAACATAAATTGCGATGAGACCCCTGGACATTACAAAGATAAAGCACAGTTAGGAACAGATTAGATATTTAATAATAATGTATATAAATAAATGTTTTATGTATGTAAATATTATTATCATCGTTATCAGAAAATTGTTGTTAATATGAATGTAAATTGTCAGTATCCAAGCTGAACGGACAGATGATATTAACAGCCGACTACTGGTCACGTGCCAAGTTCTCACGCGCTCTAGCTAAATATCTAAATTATATTATTTTAATGAATTTTGTTGAATAACGTATTTCATTTTAATTTGTGTTATTACAAAGACTGCAATATTTACACGAGAGGACTACAAGGTGAATCGATTTAATTGCAAAGAGATAAATGTCACCTCTTCACTGAACTGTGTAACGAGGCTTTTGATTGGGTAATGACACGCGCCTCTGCCATTATCATATTTCAACTACCCCAGGTGTTATTTATGCACAAAGAAACCGTAGAAGTACATTAAAAGTAGTTATTGACTTGTAACATAAATGTAAAACCACAAACTCATCCTAATTTAGAATTATGAATATTAAAAAGAGGTTATTATAGGGGCGTGATTCAGTGAGGCAAAACATTTGTACTTTTTATGATCGTTTATGTATTGTCGTATTTCAGTTTAAAATCCCTTTCAACAAGAGATATGATATGCCAAACTTCATTCGAAATTGAAAACAGTTGTTCGCTATCCCGATATAATTTATTTGACCTTGTAAATATTCTATCTATTAGTGAAGAGGACATAATGAAGAGACTTAATGAAATGCACGCAGTATCATGAATGAAAGACATAAATTACTAAAAGTCTTGAATGTAAATTAAAGTGTCTTAATTTCTATTAGTTGCGTTCCTGTCATTAAAGCTTCGTATATCCAAAGTAGAAAAAAAAGTTGTTTAGGTCACGTGGTTTCAATTTCACCCAACATCTGAAGATTCTATCATAAATATGAATGATAGACATCTAATGTTTTTCTCTATAAATCACTGAGCACATGGTAATTAATTACTTTCAACTTCTCAGTCTACCTTTCCATTTTTTTTAATTTTTTTTTTGTTTCACATAAAAACTTATTTCTATCTTTTAGGAAGTGCATAAAAATAGAAAATATTCCTACTCGAACTGCATTGGCGGATTAAATGGTGGGGGGGGGGGGGGGTTCTGGGGGTTGGAACCCCCTTTTTGGGGGCCGATCAATGCTTTTGAATGGGTCATATAGTTGGAACCCCCCCCCCCCCCCCCTTTTTTAAATGGTTGGATCCGCCCCTGAGTTACTGTGTATATATATATCAATATAAGAAGCTGTCGTATGATTGCCCATGAGACAACTCGCACAAGAACCCAAACGGCACAGAAATGAACAACTTTAGGTCACCGTACAGACAACTTTAAGTCACCGTACAGACAATTTTAGGTCACCGTACAGACTTCGACGATCGTAAACAAATATACTACTATAAAACATACAAACAAAGATACCAGTAGACGCTCCACAAGACAAGTATAGAACATATAAACAAAGATACCAGTAGACGCTCCACAAGACAAGTATAGAACATACAAACAAAGATACTAGTAGACGCTCCACAAGACAAGTATAGAACATACAAACAAAGATACTAGTAGACGCTCCACAAGACAAGTATAGAACTTACAAAGATACTAGTAGACGCTCCACAAGACAAGTATAGAACATACAAACAAAGATACTAGTAGACGCTCCACAAGACAAGTATAGAACTTACAAAGATACTAGTAGACGCTCCACAAGACAAGTATAGAACATACAAACAAAGATACTAGTAGACGCTCCACAAGACAAGTATAGAACTTACAAACAAAGATACTAGTAGACGCTCCACAAGACAAGTATAGAACATACAAACAAAGATACTAGTAGACGCTCCACAAGACAAGTATAGAACATACTAACAAAGATACTAGTAGACGCTCCACAAGACAAGTATATAGCATACAAACAAAGATAATAGTATACGTAGACGCTCCACAAGACAAGTATATATAGCATACAAACAAAGATACTAATAGACGCTCCACAGGACAAGTATATAGCATACAAACAAAGATAATAGTATACGTAGACGCTCCACAAGACAAGTATATATAGCATACAAACAAAGATACTAGTATACGTAGACGCTCCACAAGACAAGTATTTAGCATACAAACAAAGATGTCGGATTCATCTGGTTAGAAAATATTACAAGTCTCAGATGTTCATTATCACATTAATTCCAATTCATTAGTATTCAGACACATTTTATCTATTTAAAACCTATTTCGTGATCACCTTGCAATTTTTAAAGAGAAGGAATTGAATTCAAAACTACAAAAGTTTCTTTGAACAATGAAGCAAGAAAGAAACAGCACAAAGCAGAGCTACATCTGTACAATTTATTACAGCACATTCTGTAGTAGATAAACATGAATATTGTAATCAATTTCTATTTGATTTCATACTCCCACACGTGCTGCACGTGCTTTCATCTGCCAACACGCGCATGCATATCTCAACATAAAGACTGGTTTGCACTTAATATTTAAGATATAAAGACATGGGGTGCCTTCACCTGGCAAATATTTCACCCATTGTTTTGTAATCAGTTATGTCAAATCATTTTTAGTGCACCAAAAATAAACAAACGAGCTCCTTAGGTTTAAAAAAAAACGTTTAGATATGTCAATAATGTGGAGTAATTTTAAATGGTATACAAAAATAGGAAATAATGTGTGAGTAGATCTGTACACTACAGTTGTTTGCCAGTTTGTAGATGTCGATCATGAGTTTTGAAAAATACTCGATTCGGGGCCTTTTATAGCTGACTTTGCGATATGCGCTTTGCTCATGCTTGAAGGCCGTACGATGGCCTATAGTTGTTATTTTTTGTGCCATTTGGTGTCTTGTGGAGAGTTGTCTCATTGCCAATCATACCACATCTTCTTTTTTTTATATCATCAGTGGTCTTGATCAGTAAAGTAATGATCACAATAACCAATTGAAATAGTAAATCTTAGAAAACTTTGTTTTCGTCAACATCTAAAAACTTCTACTTTGGTTTGGCACTCGAGAAAATAATGGACGGCGTCTTCGTAAAGTGGTCCACCTCTACATTTTGAAATTTAGTTGTTCAGTGCTTTGCTGCGTTTAATGAACAGATCATGTATGCAAATTATCAAGAATTCGAAGTCATTCGTTGTAGTATTCTGGGGGCTTAACCGCAAGAGCCTTTGAAATTGTTTCTGTGATTTGATGATCCTGAATTGATACATTTTATTCCATATTTGGACAGCTGATGTCACCAAGAAAAACTGATGTTCTAGGCATGCACCTCGGAGGCATATAGTTATCTTTATTTTTGAGCCTCTCAATCTGATCATTGTACATTTTATAACAGAAAAACTGTCATTTCCCGTAATTTTCTTCAATAATTTCTGATTTCTCACCCTGTTTTAAGTGAATGTAAAATGAAAAAATGATAACGGTCACGCTGAATCATTTTCTTTCTTATAAAACAGGCGTGTTATCATTCTATAGTTAACTAAAAGTTCTATACTAAGATATGCAATGTTACTGTGGCTTGAAACATTCTTGCATTAACACAATTGTCAGGAAATGATTGCCGACGAGAGAAAAAACTAAACATTCTGGCGTTTGCTCACTGTTGAAGGCTGAACTGTGACCTATAAGTTGTTAACTTGTGTGTCATTTGGTCGACGCTGGAGAGTTGTGTCATTGACAATCATACCTCATCTTCTTATTTTTATATTCTATTCGTAGCTGCTAAACCAAATTTTCTTTATATAGATAAATGAAGATGTGGTATGAGTGTTAATAAGACAACTCTCCATCAAAGTCGCACTTTGTAAAAATAAACCATTATAAGTGAAAGTACCGTCTTCAACACGGAGCCTTGGCTAACACTGAATAGCAATCTATATAAAGGGCCCCACTGAACATTTACTATATATCTACAGTAAAACCTGACTAAACCGAACCCTTTCGGAGGTTAAGATTTTGTTCGGTTTTGGCAGGTATTCGGTTTCATCAGGTTCACAATATTAATGCATAAAATGTGGTATGATTGGTCTCCAGAACAAGTTTGGATTAGACAGGTTTCCGGTTTATTCAGGGTTCGGTTTAATCAGGTTTCACTGTATATTGATTCGTGTTTGTGATTGATGTACTTTTATGAAGAAAAAAATAGTTTGAAAATTAACGGAACTGTGAAATTATTGTGTACCTGTCGTTTCAGTTAATTACAATTACTAGGTAGACAGACATGCTATTTTAACATTTGTTACTATTTATTTAAAGATAAAATTATGTTTACTTTTCGAGATACAGATTGCGTCCCCAATCAAAATCAATTCTGAAGACAAAGGATAGATCAGGTCAATGTTTACCAGTTCAACATTTGTAATTAAAATGAAAGGCTATGCTTTATGTACGCCAAATACACTGATGCATTTCATGTATTAAATACATAGAACACATCTTATAAAATTGAGAAAGGAAATGGTGAATGTGTCAACATTGTACTAGCTTTTTGTTACGTTGTACTAGCTTTTTTGTACAATATTGTACTACCTTTTTGTTACGTTGTCATAATAAGAAAATGTGGTATGATTGCCAGTGAGACAACTGTCAACCAGAGCTACCTAAGGATGAATATTACAGGTAATCGTACATCCTTCAAAAGTGAGTAAAAACTGTATATAAAAGGCACCAGCATGACAAAACATAAAACAATTCATAAAAGACATGTGGCAGTGCAGCCTGAATTAGAATTGTTTTGTGCAAAAAAGAACATTTATAGTTATGAGTTTATACTATTTTTCGAGACAGTCGTTTAGTTATATACATTATGATGTAAGTGTATTACATGTATGATTATAACCAACTTATTCTACTTCTCTGTCTTAGCTATTACTTTATACTGTGCTTGACTATGACAGATATATATACCAGGCGATCCCACAAGCTAGAAGAACATGCATGTTAAAAGGTTTGCCTCTACCTTTCCTTTTATAGTGGATCTTGACAGTTATGCAGTTGTCTATATATATCATAATTTTATTTATTTTACAAAAGTTATAATTTTGAAGTTTCGATAAAATACAGAAAACATTTGAATTCATTGCTGTTATACTGTCCGCATGTTTATATTGTCTGCATCACGTGACCCCTACGAACAAAGGCCGTGCGAACCTAACAGATGTTTAGTGTTCTAATGAAGATATTGGTTGGTCAGATGATCCGGATATCAGACAACCCGGATTTGTTTGTAGGATTAGAATTTTATCCGCTTTTGAAGACTTTGATTTCGTTCAGACGACAAAAACCCCGGATGACATCTGTCTAATGTTAACGGTACATTCCATTGATCATGAACTCACATGACCTTTTTGTAACTTGCTTTGCGGTCATTGACTGCGTGATTTGAAAATTTGAACAGAAGGTTCTAAGCCACAAGTTTAGTGGATTAGTCCATTAAAAGCTACTCCTGAACATATGCAGATGGCCAAATCGAATCCTCATTGAAATACAAATTTATTTCAATAAACTTTCTAAATCAAAAGGTTTTAAAGACAATGTTAATCTAATAAATTACATATTCCTGTTTAACAAGGTTCGCAGTTCCAAAGCAATATTTCAGTTAAGAGTCAGTTAGGAACAGAACGCGAATTTTCAAACATATATAAACGGTGTGATGAGATTGGCGTAAAAACGTTGAAATATAGATAACGACGAGACCAGTGTTGACTCCGCTTTAAAAGATATATATAAACCCTTCAATTAAAAAAATAATTAAATGTTATGATGTTCTATTACACCTCTGTCCTAGATTAAAAGTGGATTTGGCTGTAACAAATTTATTTTTCCATGTCTGTTCTATGACAGAGGCTTTCAATCCAATTGTTATTGTTGGTTCCTGTATGACTTATTTGTTTTTCGTTCACTGTTGTATTATCAATCAGATTTGCTTTTCCAAATTGCTAGTGAAGTAATTGTTTACTAATATATGTATAAAAAAAATTGTCTGATTTCTTAGTTGTTTCATTGGAAGTCGAATCACGTTTCCACATTTTAATATCTTATATCAAAATGAAATTCAAACCGTTGTTATAAAATTTTAAGATGTATATCTATATGACGTTCATGAAACATTTATATGACATAAAGCTCGTGCAAGTTAAAAGATATATTCTAAAAAAATATATATGGGGGATGTTTAATTCTCTTTCCTCTAAATGTAAGAAGGAAGATATATCTTTTGAAAAATTATATTCAGGTTTACCCTGTGAGAAACTTCATATAAAATTTTGTAAATTTATACTTGGGGTACACAAGAAAACAACAAATGCTGCAGTGTTATCTGAACTTGGAAGATTTCCAATATATTTTAATATTATAAAAGGAATGTTATTGTACTGGTATAGATTAGAGAATTTAGGTGATAATTTTCCTCTATTAAAAGAGGCATATACACAATCAAAGACACTACATCACATGAATATAACATCATGGTATGGTTCAATAAATGTTGTTTTTAAAATACTTGGTATTGACTATACAAATGCCATAAATGCTCCATTTTGTGAATCCTTATACAAATTTAAGAAATATATACAAACCAAGCTATCAATATTGTTTATTAGCTGTTGGAAAAAACAAATAGATAAATTTTCAGACAGTAAACTGAAAACCTACCTTTTATATAAAACAAATTTTGGTTTTGAAAAATATCTAACATTGATCAAGAATTTTGAACTTAGAAGAAGTTTTACTAAATTACGTGTATCTTCTCATAGATTACAAATAGAATTAGGTAGATATCAGGGTATTCCCCGAATTAACAGAATATGTAATAAATGTTCTTCCAATACTGTCGAAGATGAGGCTCATTTTCTATTTGATTGTAACAAATTTGAGGATGATAGAAATTGTATGTTAGCTAGTATTGCACAATATAATTCTTATTTTAATCATATGAACAGTCAAAGCAAAATTATCTGGTTATTTAGTGTAGAAAATGTTGAGTTACTTAAAATAATATGTAATTTTATATACAAACATCTTCCTTAGTGAAGATTAGTTAAAGGAGATCTATGTGTGTATATACATTTGATTGGACATAGAAAATTATATTCATCTGAATATCACAAACATACTAGCCGATTAAAGAAAATAAAAAAATTGTTAAGATATATTATTTATTCAAATGTTCTCTTATATCCTTGAGGCATCGTCCCCTGGTATCAACTGCATTCAAGTTACCTATGATGCTTCCTTGTTTGCTTTTGATACAGGTAGGAAAGAGACATTTACACACATTTTACATGCCTATGACCCATAAGGTATCGCCCCCTGGTGTCAGCTGCCTTTAGGAAACCATAATGCTTTCCTATTTGCTGCTGACACAGGATGAGTCATGGACATGTTTAATTTCTACTTTCTTTTTGGCTAATTATTATATATTTAATTGATCCAACTTTTTGTGTACTATACATATGTGGATATATATTTTTCTTTTTTTCTTTTTGGGCTACTTGTTTGTTATCTATATCAACCACACTTGCAATAAAATGCATTAGTATTAAAAAAAAAACATACTATAGATTCTTTATCTACGTATTCTTTAAGAACTTAAATAGTTCTCGTTTAACTTTTTTTTTTTTTATCTCATTGTTTGTATTGTATTATGAAAAAAAATATTGATGTTGTAATGTTTATGCCCTTTGGGGCCCATAATTGGAAAATAAAATATCTTATCTTATTCTGTGAAATCCGAGTTGTCTTCAATCTAAAGTTCTCAATTTACCTTTGAAATATTGGAAAGATATCTTATTAAGAAAACAGAGGTATATAATCACCAATATCATGGGGTTATGTACTTATTTGTTCTCAATCTTTGAAATATGAAACATAGCATGAGTTTTACATCGATAACGGGAAATTAACGGTGAAGAACTGGAAATATTATAAGCTGATTAACGGTCCATTGACGGACAATGAGTTATATAAATGACCAAGCAGATGTTTTTCTTCTCCAAACAAAAGAGTTTCATATTCATTAAAACGTATAGACTGTCAATGAATTATCTCCGTGGTAATAAGCGCTTTAATCACGAGGACTTTGGTGTAATTTTAACTAAAATGCCAATATTCTGAATGACCAACCCAACCCACAATGTAATCGTCAATGACTGCATAATTCAAGTGCTAGGAAGCATACTAGTAATACAATTCATCATGATTTAAATTTTTATTTTTTTTGAAAGATGTTAAACTTTGAAAAATTGAAAAGGGTATTAAACTATGTCAACACTCTAAAGAAGTGGATAAAAAATTTGACAAAGACTTTTTTTAAAGTTATCAAAACCAATCCTTCGCATACAGAATTCCTCCTAATATGTAAGTTGATGCAGCTCGATGTCTGCAAATGGCAAACCTAGTAGAAAGAGCAAATTGGATTTTCCTAAAATTGTGCGCTTTATTGATGATATTATTATAATACTTAATGCACATTTTATTTCAGTTTTTTCTTCATCTTTTTTTTTTTATCTCACTGATTTGTTAAGCCTCAACAAACATCAAAGTTGCCTTATTTAAAAATAAAGATGAGTGTAGGCTTGAAGTTTTAGTCTGTGAGCTCTGATAGTTTGGTATCGAGTATCCTTGTAATAAAGATATGTTATAGTTTTGTCTCATAAAACAACATGGGGAAACTTCGTCTATTTGTGACGCGATCACGTGACAACACCGTTTCACTTTCTGTTCTGATTATCATTACATCAGCCAATGTAATTTCAGCCTTCACATTTTGGAAGGTATGTAGTATTCCGATAAAACCGGAGGATCACGAATGGCCTTCAAAACATTAACAAGAACGGGAGCGTTATCGGGTCCTTGAAATCTTTACTTTAATCAGAAAGGAAAGCCGTCACTGTTCACTGACTTCAAGTGACAAACTAATGTTTGCAGCTGCAAGAATATGTTGATTGACTACATTTTATTTTCAATTTCGCCAAAGTTTAATCCGTTAATGACCTTTTTTAATGGATATTTTGATTCCAGGAAGCAACAATGATATAGCCGACAGTGTTTCTCAATACCAACATTATTCACGGATCATTGAACATCAGTGATTGAATCGCAATCTCGCAATTAAGTTTATAATGGAAATGTCTTGTTTAATTAGCCTCGTCCTGAGAATGACATTAGTGACGACCACTTTAGCGCCATAAAAATGTAGATTACATCTATGATTTCTTTAAATAATTTATTCTGATTTCCTCTTATCATAGCTATATATAGATACAAAGACCTGGTTCCTTGTTCGGATTTTTCTATATGTAGTTTGTAGAATATTTTGGATATTCAAATATTTGGTGTCCAGCATCAATATGTATGCAGTATGATGTTTTTTTTTTTATCTAAATGAAATTAAGATGGTACCCAACACTTTCGTGAAAATAATTGTGGCTCGTTTAATTTTCATAAAATTTTCACAAAGTATTTACTTTGACCCTTTCACAAAAATAATTTCAAAAATTTTTGAACCAACCGTTTTGTCAGAAAAATTACACTGGTTACATAGCAGTTTGACAAACACTTATGTTGATCATTGAGAAGCTTAATATTCCCTTAACAACACAACGTAATTAAAACGTTTAGCTGATTTTACAGAGTTATCTCCCTGTAGTGTTAGGTACCGCCTTAAGGGATCCCTTTTTACTTCACCCGTGCTTTTAGATGCCTTCATACAGTAGATAATGAACACTATGCTTTTTCTGTGTATATATATAATCATTTTCCGTCTGCTCATAGTTGTTGGAAATTTGTCGATATTTAGCTGACACAAATCTTATGTGTTTGAGAAAAAGCAAGCCATTAGAGAGTAATAATGTATAGAATCATTTCAATGTAAAGTAATAACAAGACCAGATTTTCTTAAACTTTCACATAAATCTATCCTTATATTGATAGATAAACACGAACTCAATTCCCTGGAGAGGTTTGATGCTTCCCACATTATTCAGGAAATGTTTATTGTGACAGGATTAGATGTGACACATTTTATGATAAAGTTTTTCTATGTACTGCGTGCCGTTAGTTTTCTCGTTTGAATTGTTTTACATTGTCATTAAGGGCCTGTTAAAGTGGACTATGTGGTATGGACTTTGCTCATTGTTGAAGGTCGTACAACACTGTGACCTTTAGTTGTTAATTTCTGTGTCATTTGGTCTGTTGTAGAGAGCTGTCTCATTGGCAATCATACCACATCTTCTTTTTTTTATATTTACCTTACTTGGTATAATACACATGCTCTTTAACTTCCTATAGGACTGTTTTTAAACTATTTTGTAATCAGTGTATGCTTAAGCCTTTGGCAACATGAGTTACTTCAGATTTCAATGACGAAACACCATTCGATAAATGAAGTTTTTTTTGGGGGGGAAGTGGGGGGCATTAAGGAAGCGCACAAATGAAGGCGTTGACTTGTGATTGTATAATAAGTCATTTATTTCCCTGTTGCACTGAAGTGACTTATATGAATGAGAAACATTTTCAAATAAAAGCAGTCTTATTCAGTTAAATAAGCGCTTCAAATCCGATGCACGGCCGGTACTTCTTAACAGCAACATATGACTAGCAGCAACTACAGCAATCAACAAATAATAACACATAAACGGATAAACACTTTTTTTCTTCGTACATGCGATAGACTAATTTAAAATCAGAATTAGTCTATTATTACTCTATAGTTATAAGAGCAAAGACACTACATTTGACAAAGAACAAAATCAACCCAGACTTGACGTATAGGACTAATTAAAGCTGATCAATACTATGCCTGAAAGGCAACCAGTTTCCTGTCACTATCCGAAGTTTTGTATGTTCTTTCAGTACAGAAAACCTAAAGAATACAAACGACCCACGTGACATTACCACACTATAAACTATCTCTACTTCCGCCTTCTTTCCAGTAACACCTGTCATCAAAACTTCAAAACATTACGGTACCTTAAAAGGAACAAATTGCTTGCGGGATACAGTTTGATTAACACATAACTCATTGGATGGCGACATTCAGAATCAATTTTAATGTCAAACAGGAAGTGCTATATATCACGTGAATTTAAAATTAGGTTTGTTCGTCGCAAGGAAAAATAAGATTAAGACGAATGTAAAAAAGAAGATGTAGTATGATTGCACATGAGAACTATCCACAAAAGACCAAAATGAAACACACATTAACAACTATTGGTCACGAAGCCTACTTTTCCTGAACGTGCAACATTTGCAACACCTTCTTAATACTTATATCCTAATTATCGAAACGTTTGGGATGCTCTTAACTGAACAAAATTATAAGTTGACCGATATTCGATAAATCATTCGTACACGATCCACGTCAATATCTATGTAATTTATCTTTAGTTAATTAGTACCGACATGTGCCATTATAGTTCTTCTAAAGAATTATGCGATATTATTTAAACTTTTCAAATGTTGGGTTCAATCAATTGAACATGTAATCAATGTCTGTTTCTAACCTGCACGGATGTCGATTTTGTGTCAATCAAAGGCAGCTAAACCCGTGTTAATCAAGGCTGTCAATAACATGCGAGATTCTAAGACGTCCGCAGAACGGAAAATTAATTGAGTACTTTTGTATCCTGAGGAATTTTTACTTTCATTGGGGCTACACACAGGTACATATCTGATCATAATCCGGAGTTGGAACAGTCAGTACATCTTTCTGAATCTAACATATAGATAGACTAAAAACCTGTGATAATTTAAAACAATTAAAAAATATTAAAAGCTATATTAAACCCCAAAATAAACTCATACTTCAACAACCTGTTGATAAATAAGTTAACATCTATTGATGATAAAAGTAAATTAAATTTTTATAAAGCACTTGAGCCAAATCTATCGATCAAACCTTACCTCTCTAACCCAAACTTTGAATTTAGAAAATTAGTTACAAAACTTAGAATCAGTGACCATTCATTATTAATTGAAAAAGGGAGGCATTTTAAAATTCCTCGCGAAGAGAGACTATGCAAAAAATACAAAGTACTAGATGATGAGAAACATTTCTTAATAAATTGTTCTCATAATTCAAATATTAAATTAACATATTTTGATTGCATTAACAGAGAAAGTAATTTATTTGCTAATCTCACCGACAATGACAAAGTTATATATATATACTTAACCACAAGTGAATAAACTAGGATCCTTTATAAAAAAAAGTCAATGGAACTGAGGACAGGGGACCCTTTAATATTTACCTGAATTTGTGTATATGTATTGAGTTACTTAGTTATTGTCTTTATTTGTTTTTGTTGTTGTTATATGTCACAAACTGTAAAGTTTATATGGCAATAAAACTTTGAATTGAAAAATTGAATTGAATTGATTAAAACGTTTAATTCCGCTGTAAATGTTTGCACCGGTCCTAAATCAGGAATCTGTTGTACAGTAGTTGTCGTTCATGCGTGTTTCTCGTTTTTATACAGATTAGACCGTTGGTTTTCTCATTTGAATTGTTTTACACTTATGTCTAGTAATTTTTTGGGCCCTTTATAGATTGCTGTTCGGTGTGAGCCAAGGCTCCGTGTTGAAGGCCGTACCTTGACGTACAATGGTTGACTTTTACAAATTGTTATGTGGATAGAGAGTTGTCTCATTGGCACTCATACCACATCTTCCTATATCTAAGTAATCCTACAGAGATATATCTTTGTATTTTTGAAATAGATATGTTGAAATCTCTTTTGTTGGTATGTTGTCTCATTGAGCGACATTTATCATGCATACATCATCATGCATACATCATCATGTCCGTAAGCTAAGGTCCTCATGATACCTGTCGCGAGTATTCAAAGCGAATATTCAAAGCGAGTATTTATCACACAGAACCGTACGTTTCCGTATATTTTTGGATTTCATACCAGCTTCGTTGCATGCTTCGATGCCTGATTTATGTGAAAGAGAAAACGTTCTTATTATATACTTGTTTACTTATAAGGATTGTGTTCTAACTTATGACAGCTGAATTTACGCTTTGATCGAAATATATGAAATATTTGCTTATATACAAATATTTTTCCATAATAAAGCCTTTCATTGAACAAAAAATAATCGGACACGAGTAAATGTACTCGCAAGTCATAAACATCTTAGTTTAACTTACGGTCAACTTAAGACGTTTATTTTTGACGTTTTAGACTACTTTAGACGTTTTTATTTATTGTCAAAAGAGGCCTTGTTGTTTTGGAAGGCATCAAATTGAGATGTCAGATTAGAATTTTAGAAGGAAAAATTGACAGAGACTTTACCCCAATCATACCCTCTTTTAACATTGATTTATAGAAAAAAAGATCATTATCTCGATATTCCCAAGTTTAGGGCTTCATTAAACACAGAAATCCTTACAAAGTCTTGTAGAGAACGATACTAATTAACCACAGTGAAACCCCATTAACATGTTAATATACGTGGTCCTTTAACCTGTCTTTACCAGGGATGTAACGCTACTAATTAACCACAATGAAACCCCATTAACATGTTAATATACGTGGTCCTTTAACCTGTCTTTACCAGGGATGTAACGCTACTAATTAACCACAGTAAAACCCCATTAACATGTTAATATACGTGGTCCTTTAACCTGTCTTTACCAGGGATGTAACGCTACTAATTAACCACAGTAAAACCCCATTAACATGTTAATATACGTGGTCCTTTAAGTTTAACCTGTCTTTACCAGGGATGTAACGCTACTAATTAACCACAGTAAAACCCCATTAACATGTTAATATACGTGGTCCTTTAACCTGTCTTTACCAGGGATGTAACGCTACTAATTAACCACAGTAAAACCCCATTAACATGTTAATATACGTGGTCCTTTAACCTGTCTTTACCAGGGATGTAACGCTACTAATTAACCACAGTGAAACCCCATTAACATGTTAATATACGTGGTCCTTTAACCTGTCTTTACCAGGGATGTAACGCTACTAATTAACCACAGTGAAAGCCCATTAACATGTTAATATACGTGGTCCTTTAACCTGTCTTTACCAGGGATGTAACGATACTAATTAACCACAGTGAAAGCCCATTAACATGTTAATATACGTGGTCCTTTAATGTCTTTACCAGGGATGTAACGCTACTAATTAACCACAGTGAAACCACATTAACATGTTAATATACGTGGTCCTTTAACCTGTCTTTACCAGGGATGTAACGCTACTAATTAACCACAGTAAAACCCCATTAACATGTTAATATACGTGGTCCTTTAACCTGTCTTTACCAGGGATGTAACGCTACTAATTAACCACAGTGAAACCCCATTAACATGTTAATATACGTGGTCCTTTAACCTGTCTTTACCAGGGATGTAACGCTACTAATTAACCACAGTGAAAGCCCATTAACATGTTAATATACGTGGTCCTTTAACCTGTCTTTACCAGGGATGTAACGATACTAATTAACCACAGTGAAAGCCCATTAACATGTTAATATACGTGGTCCTTTAATCTGTCTTTACCAGGGATGTAACGCTACTAATTAACCACAGTGAAACCCCATTAACATGTTAATATACGTGGTCCTTTAACCTGTCTTTACCAGGGATGTAACGCTACTAATTAACCACAGTGAAACCCCATTAACATGTTAATATACGTGGTCCTTCAACCTGTCTTTACCAGGGATGTAACGCTACTAATTAACCACAGTGAAACCCCATTAACATGTTAATATACGTGGTCCTTTAACCTGTCTTTACCAGGGATGTAACGCTACTAATTAACCACAGTGAAACCCCATTAACATGTTAATATACGTGGTCCTTTAACCTGTCTTTACCAGGGATGTAACGCTACTAATTAACCACAGTGAAACCCCATTAACATGTAAATATACGTGGTCCTTTAACCTGTCTTTACCAGGGATGTAACGCTACTAATTAACCACAGTGAAAGCCCATTAACATGTTAATATACGTGGTCCTTTAACCTGTCTTCACCAGGGATGTAACGCTACTAATTAACCACAGTGAAACCCCATTAACATGTTAATATACGTGGTCCTTTAACCTGTCTTTACCAGGGATGTAACGCTACTAATTAACCACAGTGAAACCCCATTAACATGTTAATATACGTGGTCCTTTAACCTGTCTTTACCAGGGATGTAACACTACTAATTAACCACAGTGAAAGCCCATTAACATGTTAATATACGTGGTCCTTTAATGTCTTTACCAGGGATGTAACGCTACTAATTAACCACAGTGAAACCACATTAACATGTTAATATACGTGGTCCTTTAACCTGTCTTTACCAGGGATGTAACGCTACTAATTAACCACAGTAAAACCCCATTAACATGTTAATATACGTGGTCCTTTAACCTGTCTTTACCAGGGATGTAACGCTACTAATTAACCACAGTGAAACCCCATTAACATGTTAATATACGTGGTCCTTTAACCTGTCTTTACCAGGGATGTAACGCTACTAATTAACCACAGTGAAAGCCCATTAACATGTTAATATACGTGGTCCTTTAACCTGTCTTTACCAGGGATGTAACGATACTAATTAACCACAGTGAAAGCCCATTAACATGTTAATATACGTGGTCCTTTAATCTGTCTTTACCAGGGATGTAACGCTACTAATTAACCACAGTGAAACCCCATTAACATGTTAATATACGTGGTCCTTTAACCTGTCTTTACCAGGGATGTAACGCTACTAATTAACCACAGTGAAACCCCATTAACATGTTAATATACGTGGTCCTTCAACCTGTCTTTACCAGGGATGTAACGCTACTAATTAACCACAGTGAAACCCCATTAACATGTTAATATACGTGGTCCTTTAACCTGTCTTTACCAGGGATGTAACGCTACTAATTAACCACAGTGAAACCCCATTAACATGTTAATATACGTGGTCCTTTAACCTGTCTTTACCAGGGATGTAACGCTACTAATTAACCACAGTGAAACCCCATTAACATGTAAATATACGTGGTCCTTTAACCTGTCTTTACCAGGGATGTAACGCTACTAATTAACCACAGTGAAAGCCCATTAACATGTTAATATACGTGGTCCTTTAACCTGTCTTCACCAGGGATGTAACGCTACTAATTAACCACAGTGAAACCCCATTAACATGTTAATATACGTGGTCCTTTAACCTGTCTTTACCAGGGATGTAACGCTACTAATTAACCACAGTGAAACCCCATTAACATGTTAATATACGTGGTCCTTTAACCTGTCTTTACCAGGGATGTAACACTACTAATTAACCACAGTGAAAGCCCATTAACATGTTAATATACGTGGTCCTTTAACCTGTCTTTACCAGAGATGTAACGCTACTAATTAACCACAGTGAAACCCCATTAACATGTTAATATACGTGGTCCTTTAACCTGTCTTTACCAGGGATGTAACGCTACTAATTAACCACAGTGAAACCCCATTAACATGTTAATATACGTGGTCCTTTAACCTGTCTTTACCAGAGATGTAACGCTACTAATTAACCACAGTGAAACCCCATTAACATGTTAATATACGTGGTCCTTTAACCTGTCTTTACCAGGGATGTTACGCTACTAATTAACCACAGTGAAAGCCCATTAACATGTTAATATACGTGGCCCTTTAACCTGTCTTTACCAGGGATGTAACGCTACTTATTAACCACAGTGAAACCCCATTAACATGTTAATATACGTGGTCCTTTAACCTGTCTTTACCAGAGATGTAACGCTACTAATTAACCACAGTGAAACCCCAATAACATGTTAATATACGTGGTCCTTTAACCTGTCTTTACCAGGGATGTAACGCTACTAATTAACCACAGTGAAACCCCATTAACATGTTAATATACGTGGTCCTTTAACCTGTCTTTACCAGGGATGTAACGCTACTAATTAACCACAGTGAAAGCCCATTAACATGTTAATATACGTGGTCCTTTAACCTGTCTTTACCAGGGATGTAACGCTACTAATTAACCACAGTGAAACCCCATTAACATGTTAATATACGTGGTCCTTTAACCTGTCTTTACTAGAGATCTGTTGAATACAAAGATACAACTCGCTAATGAACAAATGGCAACGGAAGTACAGAGCTCGGCTTCTTATTGTTGTCTTTTCTTTGTTTCCCAAGCATGGACTTGTCTCCAATCAATAACAAAGTCTATATGAGATATTTGTTAAGACCTTTTACAACTCTCAGAAAATAATTCACGTCCCCCATTAAGACAGTAGAAAGTTAGAAGTTAAAACCTTTCTGTAACCTTGAATTAAAGCTACCTTGTTTGCGATCGTTTCTTCATCAGTATAGTTCTACATCTACATCTACATTCTACGTTGATCTTTCAAACTTGGCCAATACTCAACGCTTCCGGTGGGCGCAAGAAAAAGAGTAATTTTGTAAGGTTATCAAAGAATATACAAGCGAGTATAAAGTATATATATAAAAAAAAATTAATAATAAAGCAATGAATAAAAAAAAGAAGGGGGGGGGGGTCCCATTTGCTCTTCGTTCATCTGGCCTGAACCAATCCGGCTTCCGTGGCGGTATCAGGGCTAAAAAAACCAAGCCGCTTGCATTGTTTAAAATTGAGGTAAAGTATATCAGTTGCAAAAAGGTGAAATATATTGTCTGCTCGATAAAACCTGTTGAAGAAAACAAACAACATGTTAGTTTACTGTAACAGCCAAATTGTATATTTCATCTCCCATAAATCTTTGCACCCTACCGGAAGTAACAATTTAGAATAACTTGGTAATTATACAAATTCTATGAATACCTGAAGAAAAAGATGCGTAACATTTATAAACATTATTATCTATTAACTAAAGATGGATGATTTATTAGCTTGCTATCTGCACATGAATCTTACAGAGACGACTGCGGAGGGTTATCAGGCAGTAGATCGGTTGGTGTTATTTTGCCAACTTTGAAGAACAATTGAGTTATTACTTATCTTGCTTGTTATCGAAGTAATTATCGTTTGTGTTTTGATTCCCCTAAAACAATATACAATTGCGGACTTCTGAGGAGGGTATACCCCCTACTCCAAGGGCCGTTATTGTTTTATTATACAGAACAAATATTTCATTTCATTCAAATTATCCTGTTGGAAAAAACGAACAAGTATTATTTCTCGAAGTTATTCAGCGGCTCTACTTATTTGGACAAATATATCCGATTTAACTTTACACCACGTGCTCTTTTATTTGCCAATAGATTCATTCAATTACCGGTATATTGTGAGTTATAATAAAATGTATTTGCTGTTTTGTGCTGTTTTGTCGGGTTGTTGTCTCTTTGACATATTCCCCGTTTCAATTCTCTATTCTATTATACTCTCCGTGCGAGAATTTCTCGCTACATTGAAGACCTGTTGGTGAATTTCTGAAGTTGTTTTTAACTATGGTTGGGTTGTTGTCTCTTTGACACATTCCCAATTTCCATTCTCAATTTTATCTAATCTATTAAACTGCTAAATACGTTTATTTCAAATGAAAGGAATCATGTGAATTTGGGAATGACCAGCATATCATCCATGAAATTGGGACAAGGGAGTCAATTTGAAGTGCCACTGGGAGCAGTGGGTTTTAAATTTTGGATAGCGGTCAGTCAACCATCGAAACCGATCATCTATCAAATGTTTTAACCCGGATATTTAAGATAAGGCGCTCTCGATTAAACCCAATAAACGCCCTGTTGGGTCAACCAATGTTTAGTAAATATCTTCTTCTAGTAAGTTTTGATCTGAATGATTTATATTTTTTAATGTATTTCATTTATATCAATTTTCAAGTTTTTTTGTCATTTATTTTAAAGTCTGAACAATAAAAAATTTCATGTACAGAATTTGTGTTAATGCAAGATACGAACGTAATTGACGGAGTAGATGTTGTGACTCTAAAGAATAATCTCGAATGTGATATTTATATCAAATTATACAGAAACCTAAAAACAGAAACACATAAAACGGTGAGAAGAAACTAAATATAAGTCTCATGTCGAGTTTGTATGATTGCATGAGGAAATGACAAAATCGTCTTCTCGTTAAAATTTTCGTTAAATTTTTTTGTCGTTATTTCAGTTCTTCGTTCTTAATTTTATATACAATTCCCTGGTATTAGTTTCATATCAGATCAGTGTTGTCATGGGGCTAAGGAATTCTCTTCCAATGTCATTATTATTTCATTAGAAGATAGTCAATAAATTTGACATTAAAATGTATAATCTCAAATAAATTGTGTCAGCTTCAAGAAGTTATATTTGATAAGGCTCAAAGAGGATATTTTTGGGGGACCTGAATGATTTGAGATTTACTAATGCCAATAATCGCAAACTTGAAAATTAAGTATATTTTACAATCAAATCACTGATATTTTGTATAGATATGATATTGATTTATTTCTGATCATTCATAGTTCATTGCATGTAATTTTCTTCATACGTACGCATTGTCATCAACTGTCAGACGCGGATTTAGGGGGGGGGGGGGCAGGGTGCCCGCCCCCCCCTTTTTGGGAAAAAATTTGGTTGCTTATATAGGGAATCATTGAAGCGTGACTGGAGCGGGCCCCCTCTTAGGTCAGTCAGTGGGCCCCCACTTATGTAAATTTCTGGATCCGCCACTGACTGTGAACTTTGTCGAAGAATCTTTATAAAAGGTAAAAGAATCATAACATAAAACTCAATTCTCTACTGAATATCTGACAGTAATGGTGGCTCAAGAAATAGAATTTGTATAGAAATGTCAAGATTGATAACGTTATGGAAAAATAGGGTTATATTTAGGTCAATTTAAAGAAAGTAGGGTTGAATTTAGGTGAATGTAAAGAGAGTTGGAATGTATATATAGGACAACGTTGACATTACAACATAGTAGGGTTGTATGTAGGTCAATGTAATGAGATAAGAGTTGTATGTAGGTCAACGTTGACGTTACGAGAGAGTACGGTTGTATATATGTCAACATTGACGTTAAAAGAGAGTACGGTTGTATGTAGGTCAATGTAATGAGATAAGAGTTGTATGAAGGTCAACGTTGACGTCACGGGAGAGTGCGGTTGTATGTAGGTCAAAGTTGACGTTACGAGAGAGTACGATTGTATGTAGGTCAACATTGACGTTACGAGAGAGTACGATTGTATGTAGGCCAACGTTGCCGTTATGGGAGAGTGGACGTTACAAAAGAGTACGGTTGTATGTAGGTCAAATGTTGACGTTACGAGAGAGTACGGTTGTATATATGTCAACATTGACGTTAAAAGAGAGTACGGTTGTATATAGGACAACGTTGACATTACAACATAGTAGGGTTGTATGTAGGTCAATGTAATGAGATAAGAGTTGTATGTAGGTCAACGTTGACGTTACGAGAGAGTAAGGTTGTATGTACGCCAAGGTTGACGTTACGGAAGAGTAGGCTTGTATGTATGTAAATGTTGACGTTACGAGAGAATACGGTTGTATGTAGGTCAACATTGACGGTTCCAGATAGTACGGTTGTAGGTAGGTCAACGTTGACGTCACGGGAGAGTACGGTTGTATGTAGGTCAAAGTTGACGTTACGAGAGAGTACGATTGTATGTAGGTCAACATTGACGTTACGAGAGAGTACGATTGTATGTAGGCCAACGTTGCCGTTATGGGAGAGTGGCCGTTACAAAAGAGTACGGTTGTATGTAGGTCAAATGTTGACGTTACGAGAGAGTGCGGTTGTATATATGTCAACAATGACGTTAAAAGAGAGTACGGTTGTATGTAGGTCAACGTTGACGTTACGGGAGAGTACGGATTATTTAAGTCAACATTCACGTTACGGCATAGCAGGGTTGTATCTATGTCCACGTTTACTTTATCACAGAACAGGGTTGTATGAGTGTCATTGTAAACGTTGACGTTACTGCAGGACAAGGTTGTATGAGTGTCATTGTAAACGTTGACGTTACCACAGGACAGGGTTGTATGAGTGTCATTGTAAACGTTGACGTTACCGCAGGACAGGGTTGTATGAGTGTCATTGTAAACGTTGACGTTACCGCAGGACAGGGTTGTATGAGTGTCATTGTAAACGTTGACGTTACCGCAGGACAGGGTTGTATGAGTGTCATTGTAAACGTTGACGTTACCGCAGGACAGGGTTGTATGAGTGTCATTGTAAACGTTGACGTTACCGCAGGACAGGGTTGTATGAGTGTCATTGTAAACGTTGACGTTACCGCAGGACAGGGTTGTATGAGTGTCATTGTAAACGTTGACGTTACCGCAGGACAGGGTTGTATGAGTGTCATTGTAAACGTTGACGTTACCGCAGGACAGGGTTGTATGAGTGTCATTGTAAACGTTGACGTTACCGCAGGACAGGGTTGTATGAGTGTCATTGTAAACGTTGACGTTACCGCAGGACAGGGTTGTATGAGTGTCATTGTAAACGTTGACGTTACCGCAGGACAGGGTTGTATGAGTGTCATTGTAAACGTTGACGTTACCGCAGGACAGGGTTGTATGAGTGTCATTGTAAACGTTGACGTTACCGCAGGACAGGGTTGTATGAGTGTCATTGTAAACGTTGACGTTACCGCAGGACAGGGTTGTATGAGTGTCATTGTAAACGTTGACGTTACCGCAGGACAGGGTTGTATGAGTGTCATTGTAAACGTTGACGTTACCGCAGGACAGGGTTGTATGAGTGTCATTGTAAACGTTGACGTTACCGCAGGACAGGGTTGTATGAGTGTCATTGTAAACGTTGACGTTACCGCAGGACAGGGTTGTATGAGTGTCATTGTAAACGTTGACGTTACCGCAGGACAGGGTTGTATGAGTGTCATTGTAAACGTTGACGTTACCGCAGGACAGGGTTGTATGAGTGTCATTGTAAACGTTGACGTTACCGCAGGACAGGGTTGTATGAGTGTCATTGTAAACGTTGACGTTACCGCAGGACAGGGTTGTATGAGTGTCATTGTAAACGTTGACGTTACCGCAGGACAGGGTTGTATGAGTGTCATTGTAAACGTTGACGTTACCGCAGGACAGGGTTGTATGAGTGTCATTGTAAACGTTGACGTTACCGCAGGACAGGGTTGTATGAGTGTCATTGTAAACGTTGACGTTACCGCAGGACAGGGTTGTATGAGTGTCATTGTAAACGTTGACGTTACCGCAGGACAGGGTTGTATGAGTGTCATTGTAAACGTTGACGTTACCGCAGGACAGGGTTGTATGAGTGTCATTGTAAACGTTGACGTTACCGCAGGACAGGGTTGTATGAGTGTCATTGTAAACGTTGACGTTACCGCAGGACAGGGTTGTATGAGTGTCATTGTAAACGTTGACGTTACCGCAGGACAGGGTTGTATGAGTGTCATTGTAAACGTTGACGTTACCGCAGGACAGGGTTGTATGAGTGTCATTGTAAACGTTGACGTTACCGCAGGACAGGGTTGTATGAGTGTCATTGTAAACGTTGACGTTACCGCAGGACAGGGTTGTATGAGTGTCATTGTAAACGTTGACGTTACCGCAGGACAGGGTTGTATGAGTGTCATTGTAAACGTTGACGTTACCGCAGGACAGGGTTGTATGAGTGTCATTGTAAACGTTGACGTTACCGCAGGACAGGGTTGTATGAGTGTCATTGTAAACGTTGACGTTACCGCAGGACAGGGTTGTATGAGTGTCATTGTAAACGTTGACGTTACCGCAGGACAGGGTTGTATGAGTGTCATTGTAAACGTTGACGTTACCGCAGGACAGGGTTGTATGAGTGTCATTGTAAACGTTGACGTTACCGCAGGACAGGGTTGTATGAGTGTCATTGTAAACGTTGACGTTACCGCAGGACAGGGTTGTATGAGTGTCATTGTAAACGTTGACGTTACCGCAGGACAGGGTTGTATGAGTGTCATTGTAAACGTTGACGTTACCGCAGGACAGGGTTGTATGAGTGTCATTGTAAACGTTGACGTTACCGCAGGACAGGGTTGTATGAGTGTCATTGTAAACGTTGACGTTACCGCAGGACAGGGTTGTATGAGTGTCATTGTAAACGTTGACGTTACCGCAGGACAGGGTTGTATGAGTGTCATTGTAAACGTTGACGTTACCGCAGGACAGGGTTGTATGAGTGTCATTGTAAACGTTGACGTTACCGCAGGACAGGGTTGTATGAGTGTCATTGTAAACGTTGACGTTACCGCAGGACAGGGTTGTATGAGTGTCATTGTAAACGTTGACGTTACCGCAGGACAGGGTTGTATGAGTGTCATTGTAAACGTTGACGTTACCGCAGGACAGGGTTGTATGAGTGTCATTGTAAACGTTGACGTTACCGCAGGACAGGGTTGTATGAGTGTCATTGTAAACGTTGACGTTACCGCAGGACAGGGTTGTATGAGTGTCATTGTAAACGTTGACGTTACCGCAGGACAGGGTTGTATGAGTGTCATTGTAAACGTTGACGTTACCGCAGGACAGGGTTGTATGAGTGTCATTGTAAACGTTGACGTTACCGCAGGACAGGGTTGATGAGTGTCATTGTAAACGTTGACGTTACCGCAGAACAAGGTTGTATGAGTGTCATTGTAAACGTTAACATTACCGCAGGACAGGGATGTATGTAGTTCAACGTTAACGTTACGGGAGAGTAGTGTTGCAGGGATCGTAAAGGTGAGAGAGTTGCGATACGGTTCATTGCAGGTTTATGTTATGATTATGGTTGGACTTCTCCTATCAGAAAATATTATTCATGGTTAATCAAATGTATATTAAAGGGAAAAAGCAATATGTATCAAATTGTGCTGTAAATGATGATGATATGGCCCTATATAACAGCTAAAATGGTCTGCTAGTTAAAATAAACGCACTATTTGCTTAAAGCTTACGGTTCTGTCTTTGACAAACTAGGTTATGGCGCTATCTTGTTTTAGGTTCAGTTTGGTACAGGCTGACATTTTGTTTTTCTTACAATTAGAACGAGGCAGGTGTTTCCAAAAGTAGCTGGTGTTTTGACAAGGGAATTTTCATGTTTCTCTTACTACTGAGCCATCATCTATTTTGTAGTCGGATTCAATTTTCTCGTATTCAACATACGATTTCATAAGTTATGTAACACAATGTGTTTTCAAAAAGAAATCTCTCACAGTGAAAACATTGCATGACCAGCATTGGTGACGTCATCGCATCTCAATCTCATTACAACAGATTTCCGGCCTAAAAAAAAAATTAATGATGTTGAAAAACGGGATATTTATTGTTCTGGCCTCTATTGTGATGCCAATATCCAAACTGTGTTTATAGCTGATTTTTATACATTGTTAAATAATTGATGACCGTGGTAATAAGATTCAGAATATTTTTTATCATTTTAATTTCAGTCGAAAAAAGGTAGTGGTAATTTTATAAAATGCTACTGTTTCGAACTGCAAAAAATAATCAAATAAATGAACTATTTTGGAAACTTACAATGTACGTTTTTTTTAAAACCGCAAATGGCAATTGCAAAATATTATTTCTACCTCTAAATGACTAGTATATAGTATGCAATGAGAATGGTAATGACAAGCTCCATTCCTAATGCAATAAATGGTGTCTGTTTAATTACATTGGCACTGTGCATGTAAGTTTCATATATATCCTTTTGTATGTTTCATTACAATTCTATTTACGTATCTCATTAAGAAACTAAGGGATGAAATCGACAAATGTCTTTCATCAAGAAAAACCAATACACAAGTCCACCTGTTTGTTTTAAGAGACACCATTTTAATCAATATTAACGTGTAGAGAAAAATCGTAACCTACTATGACATATTCGTAATTAGAAAGATATTCCTTTTGAACTTGAGAAATCTGACATTATTATTATTGGTAAATATCTACCAATGGAATAAACGTTTGGATGACTCTGACTGACCTGTGTCTTTGAAGTGTTTTAGTGGTGGAAACAGCAACGGTTGAGGATGTTAGTCAGGGTAAGTCGTTTAGTGTTTGATAGTCTATTCAAAATCGTAATTATTAAAAGCGTTTTAATGCATAAGATTAACTCCAAAATGTCTACATAGACCTGTTTAAAAAATACCCAAAAATGGTACCGTTGAAAGAACTCCTACATTGATTAACTTAAAAGATGTCGTGATTCTGAAATAGATAATAATTTACTTATATGGAAAGGTATAATTCTCTCATCATGTGTATCTATATGTTATCGATTTTTGATTCCACAGATTTTACTAATACTTAAGTAATATCAGAAACATATATATAACATGCTTTATATGTCTCTGGTAATTTATATACGTGCAGGAATGTAGAAATATTTTGATTTTTATCCGATTTTCATAAATTGGAATATCATTAATGATGAGGAAAAAATAAATAATGAATTTAAATTGTGTCATTTGGGTGTTTATGTTTGTTGTTTTCTGACAGACACAGAAACAACTACTATGGCACTGGTCATAGTGGTGGTCGGATTAATAGACTTCTATTAGGCAGATTTAGGGGGGGGCAGGGGGCCCAGCCCCCCCCCCCCTTTTTGGGAAAAAATTTGGTTGCTTATATAGGGAATCACTGAAACGTGACTGGAGCGGGCCCCCTCTTATGTCAGTCAGTGGGCCCCCACTTATAAAAAATCCTGGATCCGCCACTGACTTCTATAACAAAAACAGGTCAACACATTGTTTGCACAAACATAGGATGAGCTTAAAACATATACTTCTATGTTACTGGTGGTAGGTATGATACCACCATTGGGTTTCTCCTATTGGCAAGTCTTTGTTAAGTTTTCACTTTTTAAACAATTGTGCAGAATCTGTTTTGTAAAAAAAAATGCAATACTTGACATGAGTAAAGTTTAATGCTGTCCAGTACTACAGACAAAATTTCACATAAAATTTCATTGCATATAAAATCCTTACCATCACTGCCGGAAGTTAACCGATCAAATTTTTACCTTCTGTTTTCTCTGTACATGCCCATGTAACCTCAAGTTTCAAGATAATCTTTTGAAATACCTATTTAGAATAGAATGGTGCTTTAAAACAACTAAAATATTTTTTTAATGCAATGAAATACAGTATCTATTTCCAACAACATTTATATTCCGAGGAATATTTAAGTTTTTCCTTTTCCGTATGGAACCGGATGTGACGTACTATGATGATTTGGTAGTATTGTGATGTGAAAGAAGATGCCCGTGGTAAAGTGTAACAATGCATGTCTGCAACCTTGAACTTTGAAATGAAAGGATAATCATTTTTCAATATTTTATAAAAACGATTTTTTTTCAAAAAATCATACATGTTATTGAAAAAACTATATTGCCATTGCCCTAATGATTGATGCTACCCAGTCATTAGTTATGTGCTATGTGAACAGTTGCAAGTTTGTCTTTTTTCACTTGATTATCGACTTCTGAGTTTGAATTACCATTTTGCATTTTTTGCCTCTTTTTTTCTTATACTATTCTTCATTTTCTTAATTGAAAAAGCGGCATTAAATGGAATTTAAGTAAATATATATAGACTTAAATTCTCTGAGATAATGAAATAACGTACGCATAGTACATTCAAAAGTTTCATAAGCTACCATTCTCTTATAATATCAACGTCAAATGAAGTTTTTCTCTCAGCACTTGACTGAATATCAATAATTTTCTTTGAAATTGTTCAAATGGTGAAAGGAGAACGACATATTGTCTGAAAACTGGCTTAATTTGGAAGCCATCAAGTTCACCTTTCTATATGTCCATTGGAATCCATCAAGTTCACCTTTCTATATGTCCATGATGTCTTTTGGTTATTTATGTCGTTGTATCGCAGTCTTAGTGACGTCAATCTTTCTTAACGTGTATCAATTTAGTTGTTATTTTTATCAAAATTTTATCTCAAACAATTTACCAAATTATCACTTTTTGGTGAATATGTCACAAATAATACATAATTATTCAAAAATATATTTTTCTAAAATTGACATTTTGAAAAAGCATACAAACGTCACTTTTTGTCATCTTTTAGAGTTTTGTGTGATTTACAGAAAAATAAAAAAAGTGTTATATATAATACTTGCTTGTATGTTCGCCTCCCTTATAGAAAATAGAGTGTATGTTCAAAAATATGTTTTTCAAGAATTGACATTTAAAAAAAAGCATACAAACGTCACTTTTCGTCATCTTTTAGAGTCTTGTGTTATTTGCAGATTAGTAATTATATATATCCTAGCGAAATGACGTTAAGCTGACTTTTCAAGGAACCTCCCTTAATAATGTCGCAAATACCGGTGTACTCTATTTCTATATTAGAAACGTCATTTGGTCATTGAAGAACTGTTTCTATGTGTTAAGTTTTCTCTGTGTTAAGTTTTCTCTGTGTTAAGTTTTCTCGTGTTAAGTTTTCTCTGTGTTAAGTTTTCTCGTGTTAAGTTTTCTATGATGTGTTTTGTAAACTGTTGTTTATCTTTTGGTATTTTTTTTATTTACCATGGCGTTGTTAGTTTTCTATTTACCATGGCGTTGTTAGTTTTCTATTTACCATGGCGTTGTTAGTTTTCTATTTACCATGGCGTTGTTAGTTTCCTATTTACCCTGGCGTTGTTAGTTTTCTATTTACCCTGGCGTTGTTAGTTTTTTATTTACCATGGCGTTGTTAGTTTTCTATTTACCATGGCGTTGTTAGTTTTCTATTTACCATGGCGCTGTTAGTTTATTTTCGACTTGATAAATCACCAGCTTGCCTCTTAGCCTTGCAAAAAAAAACCACCACAAAACATAGACACAAGACGTAGAGTGTTGTCCCGAAAGCACTCAGATAGTGCAAAGACTACATCAAATGGGGAAATGTTTCCTAGATTCAGTTAAAAAGTGAAGGCCACTTTATTTGAACTTTGTCAAAGTAGCCATTATGCTTGAAAATGCAGATTTTAACGTAGAAATCAATGGTGCTATGCATTAGTGGTTTAATACCTATACAAATGGTCATATATTTTGAATCCCAGCAAACCTATATGGTTTTAGAATACATGTAATATGGTTTATCCTGGTGACCACATATATTTATGTAATAGGGCTGATATATATGATTATCACACCTTTATTATAGTGGCAACATGACAATTATCACCCTTTTAGAAACGTCATTTAGTTTTGATTATTACGGATTATAACCTTTGCTGATTGAAAGTGTGCTGGACACCTGTCCTCAGATTATTTTCCCGGCATTCCTAGCGATAATGGGTGTCTATTTTCCCGGCATTCCAAGCGATAATGGGTGTCAACACGTAACATATACAAATTATCTTTGTTCTTACTGTACTTTAATCTGGATACATAAAATTGAGAATGGAAATGGGGAATGAGTCAATGAGACAACAACCCGACCATAGAAAAAAACAACAGCAGAAGGTCACCAACAGGTCTTCAATGTAGCGAGAAATTCCCGCAACCGGAGACGTCCTTCAGCTGGCCCCTAAACAAAAGGGATAATGAACGCCATACTAAATTTCAAATTGTACACAAGAAACTAAAATTAAAATAATACAAGACTAACAAAGGCCAGAGGCTCCTGACTTGGGACAGGGGCAAAAATGCGGCGGGGTTAAACTTGGCATGTTTGTGAGATTAGCTTAGTTGAGAGTTAACTACCTCTGATATGCTACACAATTCAAATGCTATAAATCACAAAAAGGGGATAAAGATACCAAATTAAATGACAACGCCATGGCTGAAAAGAAAAAGAAAAAGACAAACAGACAAACAATAGAACACAATACGCAACATAGAAATCTAATGACCTAAAGACTAATTTATACGAACCCCATCAAAATCTGTGGGTGATCTCAGGTGTTCCAGAAGGATAAGCAGATCCTGCACAAACTTTTTCAGGGTTTTATCAATAAGAAGAAACGTTATGAGCTATATTTTGGCTAGATATACAACCAGGTTTAGCCCCTCCCCCCCCCCATTTTCGTTGAGAAATACCTGTACCAAGTCAGGAATATGACAGTTGTTTTCTCTTATTCCGTTGGTTGATAGCGTCTGATTTTCTCAGTTTTTATGGAATTCTATGCCATTTTTGTCTTTTGTTGAATTTTTCTTGCACGATATTTTCATAACCGGTATTCTTTTTTTCTAACAATTCCTTCCTAATGGAACAACCATTGATATAATTACAAAAAGGGGGAACGGGTTTTTTCTCAAAATATTATGCTGAACCCCAATTTGATGGGAAAAGTGCAGATGACATGATAAATCGTTCAAATTTTCCCCATACCTTGTAGTGTTAAAATTTCAAGAAAAAAGATCCTTGATAGCCTCGAAAAACTAAAAAAAAAAAGTTCCCGCTAATAGAAACTCTCCCCCTTTTT
Organism: Mytilus trossulus; assembly: GCF_036588685.1. Classification (NCBI taxonomy): domain Eukaryota; kingdom Metazoa; phylum Mollusca; class Bivalvia; order Mytilida; family Mytilidae; genus Mytilus; species Mytilus trossulus. The sequence goes on from NC_086377.1 coordinate 80,185,917, forward strand.
TTAAGCTAAATGGTTGCCGCCTAATGGTTTTGTGATTTGGTCTGACAATACGCTACGGTATATATAATGTATTATAGCTGATATTATTGTATAGCAATATAATATATCCCATAGAACGTAACCAAAAGTTAGCGTGCAATAAATTCTAATATTGCACTAGTGCAATAAATCTTCGAAATTCATGACGTCATCAACATTTAAATCTTAGTTAACCCAATTGTTACTTTCAAATATTATATTGCTATACAATAAAAGGGTTTTATCATATACTTAGACTAAATAACATATAAATTTTACCGTATGATAATAGCTTTAAATTGACGTAAATTTCATATTTTTCGAATTGGTGCTTAGCGGGCTGATATGAAAAGTTTATCACATGCTTCGATTGTTATCACATGCCTTTCCGTAACGTTATCACATGGCATTCCGGTGATACTCGGCAAATTCCGGAAAATACACTTCAATGCTACGTTTTCAGTGGAAACATTACAAAGTAGTGTATAAAACAATTATAATGGAAAGTATATCGTGTAAAATATTAAAAATAATAAAAATAAAAAAATAAAAATTAAAAAAAAAATAAATGCATTTTTTTAATTTTTTCTAAAACATATTTTAGAAAGTTTCTTTAAAAAATACTTATCCAAACTATGTTCATAATTATGTATATTGTTGATTTTTTTTGTCGATTCGTTTATATTAAACTGTTGTTTTGTTTTTCTCTCTGTTGAGGCATATGATAGAAAAATTTCATATTAAATGTATCAAATTTTGGGTCCGACGTCCGTGAACGTTTTTACTCTTTAAACTTCGGGAAACACATGAAAGGATCAATACCTTAGTCTGTTATTTTTCTTTACTGTTGAAGCATATGATAAAAAGATCATAACATGTCATTTTTCATATCGTATGTATTATCAGCCCTCGGTCGATATCAGCCCTCGAGCCATGCGGCTCTTGGGCTGATATTAAACCTAGGGCTGATAATACATGCGATATGAAAAATGCCATGTAATAATCTGATAATTGCATGAATATTGGGAAATATTGTCCCTCGTAGAACATATATTGCACTCGCAAGCTCGTGCAATATAAAATTCTACTCGGGACAATATTCCCCAATATTCATGCAATAACCCTATATTATTACGTTTGTTGTGCAAGATAAATCAATAAATATTAAGGCAGTCTCTAATATGATAATATTTATTATTAATGGTTGTGATTTATCCTGATCTCTCTGATTTATAAACATCATATATTGGTAGATAGAACAGTATTGATTAACATGGTAAGGCTCAAGATCTGTTTCACCACAAAAGTTATAACATGAAAAAAATTGAATGATTTAAAAAAAAAAAATACTTATTTTACATTTTGAGTTTCGCGTTATAAATTTAAACTGTGAAAAATATTTTCTGTGCCATTTTGTCTCTTATGGAGATTTGCAATCATACCACATCTTCGTTCTTATATCAGAAAAAAAGGTTTCATTTCTCTCATGCACAGTTTATCATGTGACTAATCATGTGACTGATCATGTGACTGTGGTTGTTATTTTTCGGTCTTGTGTTGACATATAGCTTCACAGTTTATCATGTGACTGATCATGTGACTGTGGTTGTTATTTTTCAGTATAGTGTTGACATATAGCTTCACATTTTGTCATGTCAAGGCCTTGTATAGCTGTCTATACGGTATTGGTTTTGCTCAATGTTGACGGTCATACGGTTACCTATAATTGCTTATTTCGACGTCATTTGCACATTACTTGATAATTTTCTCTTTGGCAATCATATTACAGTTCCTTATTTGCGTTATTATTCTAATGTCAAACGCAGAAAGTAAAATTAATTACACAAACAAAGAATTGAAAATGAAAATTTCCCCCAAAGATTGCCTTTGAAAACAAACTCACATTTTTAGTATGTTTTTGTTACTCTGTGATGACTAGTTTTAATTTATTTATTTTCTTGTTCCTTGTATGAACAGATAAGATTTGTCTTTATTTATTTCTCCTTTTAGTTGCTTTCTAAGAGCAAACAGAAAAAACTCTGCCACGTTCGTTGTTAAAGCCATTAAGGTTTATAATAAATAGTCGTCAATATCATCCCTGACAGATCCCATTACACAAGTTGAAAGTCAAGACATTTCTCAAGAAATATTCTTAAACCATTTCGACCATTGTAAACTAAATGGCTATAATATTAGAACACCATTAATAGTGCTTCAAGTAATGAAAAGTCCATATAGTAGATTAACGTAAAACTTCCAAGTGTAGGAGAGAGAGATCTAAAATTATTGAATGTTAAAAACATAAAGATTATCAATGTCACATTAGAAATTTACAGATTAACTGACAAACGCCATTGCAACAATAAAAACCCAACAAAAATGACAAAAAGACAAACAAGATCACAACCACGAGGGGCGAAAGATACCAGAGGAACAGTCAAACTCATAAAACGAAAATAAACTGACAAGGCCATGTCTGAAAATTAAAAAGACAAACAGAAAAACAACAGTACCCATGATACAACATAGAAAACTAAAGAATAAGCAACACGAACCCCACCAAAAACTAGGGGTTATCTCAGGTGCTCCGGGAGGGTAAGCAGATACTGCTCCACATGTGGCACCCGTCGTCAGTACACATGATACAACATTGAAAACTAAAGAATAAACAACAAGAACCCCACCAAAATCTAGGGGTGATTTCATGTGCTCCGGGAGGGTAAGCAGATTCTGCTCCACATGTGGCACCCGTCGTGCAAGTTACATCAACATCGTTGGGAGATTTTTGAATTTGTGGCTGATAACCTCAAGATGTTTTGTATCGTTTAGTAATACAGTGAAACCTGATTAAACCGAACCCTGAATAAACCGGAAACCTGTCTAAACCCAACTTGTTCTGAAGAATAATCATACCACATTTTATGCATTGTGAACCTGATGCCACCGAATACCTGCCAAAACCGAACAGAATCTTAACTCCCGAAAGGGTTCGGTTAAGTCAGGTTTTACTGTAGTGTATCATTTTCCATCAAGGTCATATATACCAGTTTCGACAATACAGTCTTATATTATGATCAGCTTCTTTTATATTGTGTAAATATTTATAAAGAATCATTTTAATCAGTTTCTAAAACATTTTAATCTAAAAAAGCAGTAATACTTTGAAAATTTGAATATGACAAATATGACGTATGCTGTATATACATCGCCTGATTTTTAATGAATAATATGTTTGAAGCCTCTGTTCTTTTTGTTTTTCTGACAATATATCATATACAAAGACTGGTTTCTAATCTGCTTAAAGTTACAAGATCACAAGCTAAAAAAAACATTAAAACTTCGATCCGTCTTTTTCATATTAAAATTTCATAAAGATTAAAAGAAATTATTGACGATATTGAAAATTTTAAAATCCTTCCATCAAAAGAATCTTTTCTCTTTTGAAGATGATATGGAATTATTAGATTGTTGAAGTTTTTAACCATGAAAGACGTTTTAATGAACATCAGGAAAAGACCTTTCGATATTCCTTTGGTTTAATCGAAAAATCCATAGTGTTACATTAGATTTTAAGCTAACAAACTTGTAAACTTGACAAATTAGATAATGGGCATTAATTATTTTGAAAATAAGAAAACTTTTACAGTTATAGCAATAGATCTGTAATTATTGTACATGCAGTCTCGTTGATTTTTAAAATATTGTTCTTACTTTTAAAACGGCATGACATTTATATATCATAACGTAACCTAACTTGATTGTCGAAAACGAAGGGGACATGTAAACATGTTTGCTTGATGTGCTTGATGTTCATATGATGAAATCATAATCTTTTAATCAGTTTAATTGAAGTCTGGAGCTGGCAAGTCAGTTAACTGCTAGTAGTCTGTTGTTATTTATGTGTTATTGTCATTTTGTTTATTTTCTTTGGTTACATCTTCTGACATGACTTCTCTTGAACTGAATTTTAATGTGCGTATTGTTATGCGTTTAATTTTCTACATTGGCTAGAAGTATAGGGGGAGGCCCGCCGGGTTGAGATCTCACAAACATGTTTAACCCCGCCGCATGTTTGCGCCTGTCCCAAGTCAGGAGCCTCTGACCTTTGTTAGTCTTGTATACAATTTGGAAATTAGTATGGCGTTCATTATCACTGAACTAGTATATATTTGTTTAGGGGCCAGTTAAAGGACGCCTCCGGGTGCGGGAATTTCTCGCTACATTGAAGACCTTTTGGTGACCTTCTGTTGTTGTTTTTTCTATGGTCGGGTTGTTGTCTCTTTGACACATTCCCCATTTCTATTCTCAATTTTATGTCAAAGTGAGATACCAGAGGGTCATTCAAACTCATAGATGTGAAAAAAATAAACTGACAACGCCATGCCTAATAAAGAAAAAAAGACAAGCAATATAACACAATATACAACATAGTTTTACCTTGCACATACAATTGAGAATGGAAATGGGGACTGTGCCAAGGAGACAACAACCCAACCAAAGAGGAGACAACAGCAGAAGGACAACAACGGGTATGCTTCATTAACTTGTGTTTAGATTACCTCCGAGTCTTAGCATTATAGTTTCAGTACATGAAGTACATAGCTTTTAAGCGGTTAATGTTTAGCCCGAAATATTAGAGGTCAGTATCTAAGCACTGGCTATTTGGCGGGTGATTCAAAAGCTTAAGAAGCCATTATAAAAATAATAAGATGTGGTATACTAGTAAATGCCAATGAGACCAGTCTCCACAAGAGACCAAATGACACATAAATTGAAAAGACTATCTTAGAGATGACCACAGGTTCCTTTCAAAATTTAATGAGCAAGACTTGGAAAGATACAGACAGTTACATATTCTTTAGAATGTTTAAATGATTTCTCAAAGACACTGAAACACTAAATAGGCATCAATTGTGATGGCCTTACGGGACAGATGGGCTTACCATTATTTATTGTCCTTCGTCTGAATGGCACTCTTATTTCGACGTTTATACTTTAGTTAATGATTCGAGTCACGTTAAGAGCCACTGAGTTCCGTCTATTCCTTGCTGTAGTTGTGATAAGTTGCTTAAACTTTTAGTGTTTTGGGGTATTATAATGCAAATAATAATGAGTAATAGGAAATAATAAGAAACTGTAACAAGGAAATTGGTAAACAAGCAAATAGCGATTTATAATTTATGTTTTGTGATTAATGTAATGTTAAATGATTAGGACAGGATCAAGGTATGGCTAGAAGATAGATTCAAGTTACTTGGAGCCTCTAGTTGTATGCCAGAATGATGAAACAACGAGTAATCACGAAAATCACCAGTATCATCAACTCACCTGCTTCTGTGTGATTATCTATTGATTACAATAATCAAATGATTTAATCATGAAATGGATTTTTATTCTATTTTTACGCTTTATAAATAATCAATTTCCGTGTATTTCTACATTACGTAACATAACTTGTTTTTCCATGAAATACCGCGTTAGTTCTGCATTGATATAGACCCAGTCGTTCAGAAAGCTTTGATGGGTTAACGTTATTGACATCTATTAAAGAGTTCAAGTGACCCATAAATCCCTATTGGATTTGCTGCTGGTTTTTATATTGGCAGTATACAGACTAAATCAATTGGAATATTTTCAATCTCGACGTTTGTATATCTTGACGTCATCTCTTTGGTCTACTGGTGAATCATCGTATACAGTGAGGTTTCAAATTAAAATCATGCCTTTATTCAGTAGATGTAAGATCCCAGTATTTACCGACTTTATAGTCCCTCCAATGATAAAGAGCATTGCTGTTTCAAACATACATCATTATTTGTAGATAACCATTGTAACAAATATAGCAAAACAATGTAGTACACGTATGACCATGAGGTCAAGTTTTGTTGCATTGATCTATCTCAACACAAAAGATACTAGAAATCGTATTGCAATTATCTTCGACTTGTCCTTGTTTATATAAGATGTAATAAACGGAAGCAACAAGACGTCCATGAAAATCATTAAAGTTTATACAAAAACTTAAATTCAAAAATATGGACGCTGTTATTTCATACTGTTATATTTCGCGTACTATTATGTACACCTCAGTCAGCAATCAATAATGGTTCAATAACAAACCAGAAGTCAAGTACCCTGGGTCAACAACTAATGTATTAACAAAGCAAGAACTCAATATTTGTGTTTGTTAATGGTATAACCATTATAAGATTACATTAAAAATATCAAAGTTGCTGTGTCATTCAGGATTATATTCAAGATCAATCTTGATGATAAACTTAAGCATTGTATTTATAGTATTGGTTAAGTGCAATTTTTTTCAACATTTTTGCTCTTTCAAATAAATTACAAGATGTTAAAAAATCCAGTTGTTTGTTAATCTATGGATGCGTACACCTTGTGCATAGGAATAGTTTAATCAAACACGTGATGGAGGGCTTTGAAATATCGCCATCTTGAATTGTTTGGATTCGAATTAGCTCTCGCCGCGATTATAGCCTTTTTGTGCTAATGCGGCGTAAAGCAACCAACAATCAATCAATCAATCAATTGTTTGGAGCTTTTTCAAAATAAATAGATATGCAAGAAGAAGTCGCATAAGTGTCAATGAGACAACTCTCCATTCAAGTCACAATTATTAAAATTTAACCATTATAGGTCAAAGTATGGCCTTAAACACAGAGCCATGGCTCAAACAGAAGAGCAAGCTATAAAGGGCCCCATAAAGGACTATTGTAATCCATTCAAACTGGAAAAACAACTACTCTATAATAGAAGATACAATTATTTAAGATATATTTAGTACACGTTTTCACATCATTTCGCATTTCTATAGAGACTGTTGGAGTCTCGGTGTTATTTGATGTATAGAACAATTATATGACCTTACTTCTTGGTATATATGCTTCTCCTTTTAAACTTAGTTTAGTGCATGTGTAGAGTACAGAGTATTCTTAGCAATCCTGAACTGATTGTATTTTTACGAAATTGCTAAGTGTAGGTTGATTTTCTTTCCAAAGATATACTTTACTTTCTTTTTTTATATCGTATCCAATTCATTAGATTGGAAACATGAATTATTAAAGCATGTTATCAGCCATCACTGACGTACTAACAGATCCACGTAAAGAACTATCCGTGTCGGAACCGGTTGTATTATATTTTCCCCATCAATAATTCATATACAAATCGTTTTGTGTTTATTGTGTTACACATAGATCATGACAGGTCTATTTATTATTAAGATAATCAGGCAGGTGGTTACTATACAATATATATCAGCGCTGGAAATCGACATTCTCCCAGGAAATGTATTTTCTCGCCATTTAAAAAACTAAGTTGGAAGTCAAATATCGAGTGGTTGCTATGAGCTGAGATATTCAAGTCTCGTTCTATCTCTAAGTGAGATGTCTTAAAGACGCCAGGTTGCAGTGGTGGATACTGGAGGAAGGTTTCGGGGGTTGGAACCCCCTTCCCCTTTATTTTGGCCGATCAATGCATTTGAATGGGGACATATAGTTGGATCCCCCCTTTTTGTCCTGGCTTGGTACCCCCCCCCCCCCCCCATTTTTGAAATGGCTGGATCCGCCTCTGGCTTGCCTTTAATTTTTAGCGTTATAGGATAGAGGATAAATAGAAGTCATCGCCGACCAGGGTACAAGAGTATGAAAAAAGGAAAGAGACTAGTGAGGGCTCAACACGATTGTTGATGTTGAAATCCAAATGTCTATACTTGAGGTTACTATAGGAAGGTTTTCTTGGTACTTTAGATACGCAGCCTTGGCTCACACCGAACAACAAGCTATAAAGGAGCCCAAAAATTACAAGTGTACAACCATTCAAACGGGAAAATCAACAGCATCATGACATCTACTAGTATATAAAAAACGAGAAACGAGAAACATAGGCTTCATGTCATAAGATAATAAGACATATTGTATTGTGACGTTAACATAGCATTGCGTTAAATCTTTTTGTTTATCTAAAAGAATATGTACCATTATTTCAACATCTCGATACATTTAATAAACTAAAACACACTCTAAACCCCATCCCTGAACTTGTTTGTCATATTGGAGTCTTCATTAAGCAGTCTTTAGAACTGAGGGAGTTCGACCCATGTCAGACAAGCTCATGCACGATTGTGTTTTATACATCAATTTATAATTTGAAATAATAAGGCTTATGGGTGTAATTTTGCAATTTTGCAATTAAAGACCTAATGAATATTGCTCTATTGCTTTAGTTTTTTTTAACTTGTTTAAGGACTAGGGACAACAGCTGAGTATTGCTGTAACCCGATAGTATGTACTCGTCGTCATGTTTTGTTTGTATAAATTGTATACGGCACGGTATTCAACTATGCTAGTATTAAATTCGCAAATGTACTTGGTTGTTTGGTACTATCACTAGCATAACAAATTCTGATTCAACTCTCTCTCTCTAGCTGCCTTATTCTCTATTTGTTAAACGGTATGCGACATGTTTTATTTTCAACAATAGCAATTACGTCTGCGAGATGATATTGTGTGAAAATATTCCTTCTGCTGTAATCCTTGGAAAACTGTTGCCATACCAACCACATTTTTTCAATAAAAAATAACAAATGCTTTTTAAAACTTGACGTGTTGTTCATTAATGTCTGCCAAACGATCGACTTGTCTTCGGATTTGTCGTGGAATGATTATTTCTCAGTGTAATTGAAAATCGTTACATTGTCATTCCGACACACGATTTATATTTATAATACTCCGGAAAAAAGCGGATGAGAAAAATTAAGCGCCATGACTCATATTTTGCAAATCAAATCCGATCAGATTAAAACATGAAGTAGAAATCTTTTGTCTTCTATCAAAAATCAATGAATATCTTATTTTATAAAAGAATTCTTATAAAGAACAAAGATCCTTTCGTCTAGAGAATTGAGTCGGATATGATTTCAAAGGAATAATAACCTTGGTTACGGGCTTACACGTGAGGACAATAAGAATGAACTTGTCACCATCTTCAGATTTATATAATCTCAGGTGGCATTAGAAAAAAGAATACAAAAGAAATATTTGAGACAAAACCAATAACATGCATATGAGCAACAGAGTAAAATCTTATTCAAAACAGTGTGGTCCTGGCCATTGATTGACGACTATTTATTTTACAAGCACTCTTCCACTGGATTGCTTCTCACTTATATTTTCAGTTTGTTTTTTGTTGAGTCGTATTTTTCAGTTCTGCTATTATCGATTCCATTAACGTTATTGCAGTAAAGACGCGTTCCTTTGAACAAACACTTATTAATCTCCCTTTTTCCCACGATGTAGTAATGTTTTCTTTCTAAAAGAAGCGTGTGAATTGTTGATTGGAATATACAATAAATATATTATTTTATTTTGTGTAATTATAAGTGTCTGGTTTGTTATTCCCTGATTTTGGACGTACCGTTGTCATCTGAGGACAGCACTTAATAATTTACCAGAATCAGTGCCAGATTCTTAAAGGACCTAGATGTGAATACCACAGACACGAAATTGAACAAAAGTTATCTCGTCCTTAGATTGGTCATCCATAAACAGTACGTATACACAAGCAACATGACCACAAAATATAATAACCAAAGTAATAGTATACATGTATACAAACATTTTGAACCCCGCCATATTATACATATCTATTTTCAAGGTCAGGTATTTATATGGTTGTTATTGGTTGCTGTCTATCATACTTATTTTTCGTTTATTGTTTTGTCATCAATGAGGGTCTGGATGGGGGGGGGGGGGGGGTCTGTTATTCTGTAAACATTTAATTTTCAACTCTTTTTTCTCTAATCTTTGAAAAAATTAACCCCTTTTTTTCTCTAATCTTCATTTTTTTTGCCCGTTATTCTCTAATCTTCATTTTAAGGGCATTATTCTTTAATCATTTAAGCCCATCCAAACCCTCATAAATCAGGGCGTTTGGTTTTTTTTTTATCTCAAAAGTTTGATTTTTTATAACTTTATATGCGGTATGGGTTTTGCTAATAGTTGAAAATCGCACTTATGAACCACATCAACAAATGACAACCGCCGCTAAAACCTAAGGTTTCTGACTTAGGACCAGTGCAAACTAATGCAGAGCCTAGGGTAACGTGTAATGCGCGCGCCAACCTTCACCCAACTTGAAACAATAGTGCAACATCATAAAAAAAGAAAGACACTATAAAATAATTGTTTTATTAGCAACCAAAACAACATTTCCTATAATTGTATAATTAATATGAAATGAAGTAAGATAAAATAGGAACAAATACAACAAATGGAAGTTTTTAACGACCTTGACTGGCTATACAGCCCTTGCACGGTCGGTCATAGGAACAATTTAAAGGATATATCGATGATATTTTCCAAGGATTCTATACATTTCTGTATTATCTAAGAACATTTTAACACAGTTTCTTCTATAGAAAGAACAACCCCTCTAATTAGATTTGTTCCTCTTTCTATTTGTCGTATTATATCTTCCTTTGACGTGTTATTAATTCAATATTTCTAGCAGCTTGTGAGACAATTGCATAAATGGATTTTTTCCCGAACTATCAAATACAATTCGAAGATTAAGTCTTGTATTTTATAATGGAATTGGAGCATCAATTCAGTGACTCATGTAGTAATAAAAAAACATCTCCGGATTGTCTCAGCTGCACTTTCCGATTCCAAATCAATGTTAATACATCGGAATTCATGTCTGAAGAGGCTCAAGAGGGAACGTTCTGTGATTTTATCGGTAATAAAATTTATCGATAGTTTGAACGAGAGGAGCATTTCTTATTGAGCAGTTGTCTTATTTACTACTGAATTGTAACTAATTCTTGACGGTATAAATAAGGTTATTGGGAAAAAATGAAGGCATATGTTTGTATACCGATTTCGATATACAATTCAAGACAAAGTATACGTTTAATTTATAAAAAAAAAAAGAAGATATGGTATGATTGCCAATGAGACAACTATCCACAAAAAAAACAAAATAACACAGACATTTACAACTATAGGTCACCGTACGGCCTTCAACAATGAGCAAAGCCCATACCGCATAGCCAGCTATAAAAGGTCCTGATAAGACAATGAAAAACAATTCAAACGAAAAACTAACGGCCTTATTTATGTAAAAAAATATAAACGAAAAACAAATATGTAACACATAAAGAAACGACTGGCAACCACTGAATTTACAGGCTCCTGACTTGGGACAGGCCAAACATAAATAATGTGGCGGGGTTAAACATGTTAGCGGGATCCCAACCCTCCCCCTAAAAGTCTATATTAATTTTAGTTTATGATACTATTGCAGACTTTTCAAAAGGATTATCTGTTTGTAGCTGAATTTAATGGTTTAAATTGTTTACAATTAGAAGTCATAAGACTTGAAATACGACTTCTTTCTTTCAAAGAATATAGTTAAAACCAAATAGGGATTTAAACATTGAGAAAACAAGTAAAGTCTCCCAAAAGATGCCAAACAAGATTTTTTTTTAAATATAAGGAATTTCCCCCAATGGACCCTTTAAGCCGACTCTAAGCTGATTGTGTTGCGAAAAACTTAATCGAGTTCCGTCTGCTTAGTTCTTTAAATCGCTACATTGAAAGATGGTACTAAGGTCTCAGTAATTGCGTTTCTCAAGAACGAGAGGTTTCTTTGGCGTTAATTGCAACATATCTGCATCAAGAAAATAAAATTTTCTCCAAGACGAGGTTGTAAATGATTGGGAGTTGCATATAAATGGAAGTTTATTGTCCATAAATTAGACTTTATAGAATGTTTACTTAATTTGGTAAGAATCCGTGTCGAAATTAAATAAAGTATATGCAGTAGGGACATGATTTAGTGCGCGAGGTTCAATTGGGGAATGCCAATGGAAATTAAATTATTAAGATTAAGTTAAAAGTTTTTTTTTCTAAGTTTTGGCATCCTGATAGATGTAACAGTAAAGTTCTTATAAAAAATCAATTCAGGTGCATAAAAGCTAGATTTCAATCTGGAAACACTTGAAATTTAGCTTTTTATGCGCACTTTTATCATCTGTATAAAATGAAATGCTACATTTTTAAAAGATTATATCTTTGGCTTACGTGACTATCAAAGATTTGTAGTGTAAGGCTTCTCACTATACAAATCCTTGGTGACTAAATAGTAATTTTGAGGGCAGATTGTATACGTTTCTGTTAAATTTAATTACAATTCAATCATATTTAGAACTCATGAAACAACTCTCTGAGGGGTTCATATAATATAGTCCGTTACGAGGCGAAATATCTGCCGCTAAATTCAAAATATATAACTCTATCAAAAACAAATTTCATAAATGACAAAAAGATTAACATGTGAATAGCCAAAGTTTTGATATGTTGGGTGGAGATGCTTATACTAGTATGCCGGGCATACGCATCGGTGTTTAACTGGTTTTAGAGAACTGAACTCTCCCTGCTTGAATCCCGGTAAGTGGAAGAACGGGTACCTGTGGGCTTGCCTGGATTTAGAGAACTGAACTCTCCCTGCTTGAATCCCGGTGAGTGGAAGAACGGGTACCTGTGGGCTTGCCTGGATTTAGAGAACTGAACTCTCCCTGCTTGAATCCCGGTGAGTGGAAGAACGGGTACCTGTGGGCTTGCCTGGATTTAGAGAACTGAACTCTTCCTGCTTGAATCCCGGTGAGTGGAAGAACGGGTACCTGTGGGTTTGCCTGGATTTAGAGAACTGAACTCTCCCTGCTTGAATCCCGGTGAGTGGAAGAACGGGTACCTGTGGGTTTGCTTGGATTTAGAGAACTGAACTCTCCCTGCTTGAATCCCGGTGAGTGGAAGAAGGGGTACCTGTGGGTTTGCCTGGATTTAGAGAACTGAACTCTCCCTGCGTGTTTTAATCTAAATACTTAGTAGAAGTATGTGGAATAACAAAAATGCAATAAGGGAATATTCTCCCTGTTTATTGACTGGTACCTTTTTTATACTTTCAGATGAACCGTCCTATACAGGTGAAACCAGCAGACAGTGAAAGCAGGGCGGGTAAGTGTTCATTTTATGTATTATGTCGGTTCTTCTTAGTGTTCATTTTATGTATTTTGTCGGTTCTTGTATATATAAGTGTTCATTTGATGTATTATGTCGGTTCTTGTTGATTTATGTGTTTAATTGTTCATTTGTCGAAAGATACCAAAGGAATAGTCAAACTCATAAATCGAAAATTAAACTTACAACGCCATGACTAAAAAAGGAAAAGACTTTCAAACTAACAATAGAATACACAATACACAACATAGAAACATATAGACTGAGCAACACCGTAACCCCAACACAAACTGGGGGTGATATCATGTTCTCTGGAAGGGTGGGTAAATCTGCTTCACAAGCGGTTTTTTTTCGCGGGTGTAAAATTTCGCGATTTTCATTGAACAAGGTATACGAAATATTTTAGCGGTTATTATTTTGGCGGATGAAAACTTTTATTAATACCTTTGCATGTACACCTTTAATTTGGCGGAATTTATTTTGGCGATTTTCTTCTATCCGCGAAAATAAGCGAAAATTTACACCTCGCGAAAATAACCCGCTATACGGGTATCACAGCGGCAACGCACGTTGGTTTTTTTTGGGGGGGATTACGAAATGTAGCTACATGCAATATCATTTGTATAAACAACCAGTTTATTTTGAACATATCACTCCAATTTTCCACTATGTTCTCGTGTCAGATGAGGAATCGGTTAGTTTATGAACATATGCAACTCTTGTATATATCTACGGCAACTCATCATTCGGGTCTTCGATCTAAGTGTTTTGTGCATGTTGTTTGTGTTGTTCATATAGAAAAAGAAGTGTTTCCTCATGGTAAATAGGGCTTTCCTTGTTGTATGCTAGCCTGTAAGAACATAAGGGACATCATACAGGTGTAAATGGTAATCATAGTGCACATGTGGCCACGGGTCACGGTACCAGCCGTAATGTTTGTTTTTCTACGAAAATCGGTCAGTTTCCTAATCTGAAAAGTACAGATGTGATTGAAATATATTAATTCAATCGTTCGAGATTAAAAAGCAAACAAAATGTAATGTTTACATAACGGCACCTGCTCTCTGGTTCAAATATTGGTTAACAAAATCAATAAAGTTTATTGTGAATTTACACAAATCTTTACTTATTTGATCGGATAAATATTTACCTTGTAAAATTTGGTAACATTTATATTTAATGGAATATTCTGATTTTTCGCGTTTTGATAAATATTTAGCTCTTAATTATTGCAGTGGGCAGTCCCAGGTTTCGTTAACACATTGTAATAACTGTCTTCCTTTTTTCATTAACACTTAAAGTTAACGTTTATTAACAGTTTTTATAGACCAGAAGCTGAAATAATTATAACAAATAAATAGACGTAGTCCCAACAACGAATAAATACCGCCCAAAATACATCTATAGGTCAACAACCTCGAACAATACAGCAATACAGCAATACGGTAGAGACTACCGAATATAGCTTTTCAACGCCTTCATTTTCGTGAATAATTAAATGTAATAGATGAAAATAAGATTTACCAGCAATGCAAAAACTAATTCAAGAACAAAAAGTTATAAAAATGCAACTGTTTACCAAGTTTTTGCCATGGGAAAGATATGTTAACATATTGTGGAGTTTAACAAGTTTTTTATAGTCTTGTTAGGTGTAGCAAAAGGAACTATACACATATATGGGAAAAAAAACTTTGGTATTATAAAAAAAAAATCTATAATTAAACCGGAAATAAATGTCATAAATAAAGTATATAACGGGTATTCGTAAGAGAGACAGCAAGACAAAGATTTTTTTTTTTATTAAATTGTGCAGTGATATGACTTTTATCTTCGTTCTGTCGTCTGCTTAGCTGCTACATTTTCTAGTAGAAGTGGAACTTCGGACTTCAGATGAGGGTTGCATATAGATGCTGGATTAAGTCGGTGTACTTTGAAATAAACTATAAATAAATCAGAATCCTGTAGCTATTAAAAAACTAAATATTTAAGTGTTGTTGACTTTATCCTGAAGATCCCATTTAAAAAAGCGCCAAGGTGCTTGATACACCCCCATGTAACCCAGTTTTAAAATGTTAAACCAAAGCATCCTAAAGTTACCTTTTGTATTATTGTTATAAGTGTGTCACAAACATAAATTAATTCTTTATAACATTATCACCTGGTGTTCGTATATACCGCCTAAGGTTTCATCTTTTCAAATATTTGTAAACTTTTTCAACCATGAAACTGTTAAAACTTTTTCAAACATTTTTAGTTTTTGGCGGCACATTTAGTTTTTGAGAGACATGTGTTATTTTGGGGGACAGGTGGCTCATTGTTTTGTTAAGGTCATTAGTTGTTTCTTTATTCGGCTTTTATGGTGAAGTGCCGCGTCTTTGAAGAAGAGACCCCCGAATACCCCTTTGTCGTCTGATAGCCAAAATTGTCACAGAAATTGATCTCATTAGAATGTCCACACCTCATTTATTTATTAAGTCATTAGACTAGTATATCTACAATTCATTTGAAGTCAGGGGCTCGTTTAATTTAGCATTAATATTTAATAAGTACTAATTCCAAACGCAATGTTTGGCAGCGAATTCGGTCATTTTTGTCGTTTTTCGTTATCTGCAGAACAGGCTTGAGGTAAATGGCGGTTAATTTTCTCGCTTTAAATAAAATAACTGATAATCATTCGAAAACTTCAAACTTAAAAACGCATGTATTGATTCTTTAATCAATGGTGACACTTATTTTTAAGAGAAACTATAATTTGTTTTTCTTTCTATAAGACATGGATTTTTTTTTTGCAATTGGGTCCAATTAGTCCCCTTTCCTTCTTGTCTGTAATTAATGGTTCCGGGGTCAAAGAGGTCGTATCTCCGGTTCCATGGAATATGTCCTATCAGAAGCAATAAACTCGCCTTGATTGACCGATGACCCATCAATTCAAAACCATGTCCATGGAAATAATAGGTCGGTGCCCTTAGAAATATTCCCAACAACGATACTATCTTGGCAAACTTCGGACGCGTGTCTGGCACGCGACGTCGCGTGCGAAGCTTGTACTTTTTATGGGAACTTTCAACGACACTTTCTTTGTGCATATAAATTATACTTCAACCGGGGGTCATATCTATGACAGCAGTATAATTTCATAAATTGAAATGTAAGCTGCAACAAAGAGATAAAATTCTGATTTCTATGAATACCAGGATATTTTTAGAGAAAGTTTCCAAGGAATTATTCATTTATATAGATAACAATGAGCGTCAAATAAAGACTTTTTCTCAATTTTGAGTGATTGACTGCTTTGACTTGTAATAATAAAATGAAATTAATTCAATGGATTTAAGGTGAAAGAATGCGCCCATGATTTAGATAATTATATTTTCTTTACATATATTTAACAACACTCTTCTATTAAAATACCATCAACATGTCAAATTTATTTCAAGTGATTACACGGTAGCATTTTCATATTATATTTTGTGTCGTTTTTTTCGACTACGTATTTTTTTTAAACGATCGGATTTAAATTTTATATTTCAACAAAATTATGTTATATTTTTTATTTTCCTCATAAGAAATTTAGAGTTATCTACAGAATAAATTACAGTGTACCCTAACAGTGCTAATCATGCTATGAAATTATTTAGATATGACTTTTTTATTCTCATTTATTGTCGCTGCATGCATCTCTCTACAATATTCTTTTATATATTGACTCATAATTGTCATACACAATTTCTTTCATTTATCATTCGCACCGTGCAAATCAATCGTCTCCAACAGACCATAAAATTCATAAAATCATCAGATGCATTTCAATTTAAATTTCAAATCGATTTCTCACCTGCCGGAAATCATAAGCTCCGCCTCTTTTTACCTGTCGCGAGCCAGCCACGTGCCTCACTTCAAATTAAATCCCGTCACCTATGATTGTCAGATTTGAAAGATAACATATTATCAGGTGTTTATCGATTTTTTGACTAATTTCTACAAAATCATAACAAAGCATATGTTTTTTAATGACTTTGTTAATCCGCTTGAATGACCCAACTTTATCACAAAAATCTCTAATGATCTATGGTTAAAAATAAATAATAGCATTATCTTGCATTTCTACCTGGCTAAACAAATCCTGTCTTTTCTCACGATGAAAGGAGCACAGAAAAAAAATGCTGCGTAGCGCTTACTCATTCTTTTCAAACATCCTGGCCGACAAAAAAGATGAAGCAAAGAAAAAAATACTGCTTAATGCTTACTCATTCTTTATTTGAACAAATATTAAAAGTGCCTGGTCGATAAAAGAGGTTAGGCTTATTTCCACAATATCAGTTTCACCAACTCACCTGAACTTTTTTTAAATTAGAAATTGAAAAAAAAGAAGATGTGGTATTATTGCCAAGGTGACTACTCTGCAAATAAGACCCCGGATGACGTAGAAGTAAGCAACTATAGGTCTCCGTATGACCTTCAACAATGCGAAAAAAAACACGAATTAACGAAAAACAAATATACACAGCAACAAACGACAAACACTGAATTACAGGTCCGGTGACTTGGGACATGCACATCAGACTAGAGTTTTGCGGGGTTAAACACGTTTGTGGACAGTTGTATATATATAACAGTACAGCAAACAGACTTTAAAAAAACTATTGAAATTCCATTTAACTTATCAAATTAAATTTCCATTAAAGGCCTTTTTACCAAAATCTTCAAGCAATACAAATGTACAATTGTCTGGTCCGATCCAAAGTTAATAAACTTGTATCTGAAATACAATATAGAGCTTCAGTTCTGAAATAATTTGGTTTCCTTCAAGAATTATATATTTTCAAAAAATACATGCACCCAAATTTTCACTTTTTTAATTATGTTTAAATATTTTTTGCCGTACAAACATTGAGAGCACCAACGTGTAGAACCTGAAACGTCAAACGCCTAAACACAAAACGGTAAAACTATTGAACTTCTAATGTTGAGCACCTAGAACCCAAAACAGACGCTTACAGAACCTTGAACGGTTTAAACATTTGAAGCTGTTATACTGAAATTTGGTTTAGAATTTTGAAAATTACCCAGATGTGAAATAAATGTAGGGTGTCCTATTTTTCGGATAATTAGAAAATTAAAGTATTTTTAGAGCAGTTTTAAAAGTGAAACTCAATTTTATGGCATTCAGTTTTTCATATTCCCATTGCACTTTCAGGTTTCCTTGGTCTATCCATCTGTAAAACTAAAGTCTCACTTTTTGTCGAGCTTTGCATAATTTTTTCTAGTAATTGGCTGCTTTTTATATATTTTATATAAATTTGACCTCGAATTGTATCATCAAAGTCAGGAATAGTTCATTACACTATTTTCATGATTTTTATTGATAAAAAATTGACCTAGAATTGTATCATCAAAGTCAGGAACACTATTTTCATGATTTTTACCATAGTGTGGAAGTCACGCCTTCAAAGTTTTAATCGTTCTTTGTTTAATTTGTCTATTTACTTTCGGGATTTCAAGATAACTCACGCAATATGTCAGATGAAATAAACTTCATTATTCTCTTATCAACAACTTTTGGATATAAATACGAACAGATTTTGTACCGTTTACCAAACAATGAAAAGGTAACACTTTCAAAACAAAAATCCGTTATAGCCTCTAAACCAAATTAAATAGAAAAGTGTGAGTAGCGCGTGCTGGTCGTCACCTAACATCAACACTGTGGCAAACATTACCTTACCCATTGTCAAACGGACAAACAATCCATTAGTACTGATTAGTTAGCAGGTGGCTGCGAACTGACCACTGTGGACTGACAAAAAGTGACCAATGTTACGTCAAAACTCATGACAGATGGCATTTGGAATTGACAGTTCCCAAACCAGACTCTTGGTTAAGAACTAATTTGATTCATTAAAAGCGATAGAAACATTTGAATTATATTTTGAAATTAAGTTATGACAAATAATTAAATAAGACAGTCTTTTTTGACATTTCCCATCAATGCTTTATGATGATATTGAATTATTTTAGGCCAGACAATCGGTACAATTGTAATTTTTAATTTATTCACAAATAAAAATAATGTATTTTGAGATTTTGAGATGCAGTTCATCTATATTCTTCATATTCAAATTAAACCGTCATTTTATGCACTTAACTAACGCTGTCAGTTACATTCGGTGCAAACCAGTTTATTTCTGGATATAAAAAATAAAACTTTATCAATGTTAACTTGATATCAATGGAGTTTTTGTGTGTCCATGTGGGAAGCGGGCTCAAGTACCGTAAAAATTATAAAGACCAAAACTTCATGTTAGAAACCTGCCGGTTAATGAATATTTTAACACACTGCAGATATAAACGATTTTTGATAGAAACAAAATGAAAGACCGTATCATTTTTATCCAGAAAATTAAGAAAATTATAATGTATGAAAAGCATAATAATATCCAGAAGTAATATTAGAGATACGTTGAATATATTATAAGCGTGGGAACTTACTTGTTTATGTAAATTATTAATACCGTACACACGCAATACGGATCAGGTAATAGCAAAAATAACTGTTGGTCAAAAGGCTTCTTGTTACATTAATATGCATAGAGAAATTAATGAATATATTGAAGTATATATCCACTTATTGCAATAATTTATACAGTTAATTATAATCATTGTTATCAAAAACTATCTACGTATCCCCTTTTGATGATATGACAAATAGGGGTGTCTCATTGGGGGTTCCGATTTCGGATGCCGCTTACACTATGAACGTAAGCAATTCTCGTTTTTTTGTCATTTCCCGGGGGCCGCAAGACCTCATTTCCCGTTTTTACGACACAATAATTTGACTTTCACGTATCACGCTTACAAAAAATCTGCAATTCCGCGTCACGCTTAGACCCCAATGAGACCCACAAATAGTATACTTCATGTTACTTACTAGCCCTATACATTAATATGGTGTTTGTCGAAACTTTAAAGAAAGGTAATGCATTGGACTTTTGTGCCAAAAATAGTTGCTAAAATCTGAGATTATAATATTATAGTAGTCTCAGTTAAAATTCATTATTTTCAAGAGAGAAATCTATATGCACATGTTTGTATTATATTTTACAATTGAGCCTAACGCATGTTAAGGAAACCGAAGAAGCATGATTTACAAGTACACATGAAATATATATATATAATCTTTATCTTCATACAATTAAATTAGTAAATCAATTTCTGATGAACTAACAACATGAAAATGAATATCAGATATGTAATAATATCTGCATAAAAACGATTTCATCGATTTAAAATCATTTTGAGAATCATTATCACCTGGTTGCCAAGAAAAACGAAACTGTAAAAACTGACAGGTGTTAAGCAAGAGAATAAACAAAAAAATACAGGTGATTTTATACAAATATATAACCTTCTGGAAACCACCTTGCAAAAAACTAAAAATAGTTTGTAGTAAAAAATATAACAAAGTACAAGAAATACTATCTCATTAATCAAAAACAATCAAATATCCTGTTTACTGACTGTACAACTATATAAATAATTAACTCTATGGAACTTTCATTTCAACTTTCTCTAGTCTGACAGCTTCCAAAGAGGACGAATCCATTTCGACCAATCAAAAGGGGTGTGAAACATTCTTTGTTCGATGGCACGCGACCAGTAAACAAAAGCGATAATGGATTTGCCCATTCAATAATAACGGCAAACCGATTGAATTTACAATCTGTCGGAATATAAAGACTTGGGGTCAAGAAATTTTTGTCATTCTAATTTTTTTCTGTGTACAGGGAACATTTGTAATTGTTGTAACTTTGTCGTTGTGTGGCTTTTCTAAGTGTGTAAAAATCTAGCTGTTTAAAATGGTCGTTGCAGGCGGAGGTATGTCGTTTTAACTAACATTTTAATTTCATCATTTTAATCATTTTCTATTTTTGTATAAAAACTAACAAACTTTGTTTAATTTGTATGTTTGTTTTGTTGCTTATATGAATGTTTATTTATGCTTTGTTTTGTGTATATGTAACTGCACCTTTTGACGCGGAAAATTCTTTTTTGTTTTATTGATTTAGCTTGAAAATATACGATCTAGATAAATAATTGATAATTCCTGACAATTAGAAATTTATTCATTTGAGAACTGAATAGTACCGTACTTCGCAACATTTATTGATCCAACGATTTTTTGAAAATGTAATAAGTAGAATCTCTTTAGGAAGTTCCACTATAAGATAAATGAGTATTTTATCAGATTTTGTATAATATTACAAAAATGTTCTCAATGGGTGCATTTTACGAGTTTAAGGTTTAGGTTTGAATGATAAAATAAGAGAAAACGTGTAAACTCTATAAATATATGCATGACAGTGCATGATGCCACTCACAAAGAAAAGAATCATTATATAAATGCATGTGAATACTCCGATTTTATCTGGTAATTTTTCATCATTATTAAGTTTATCGTTCCCAGCGTGTTTGAAGTTTTACTTCTGAATGATAAACATTTTCAACAAGTGGGGCTCGGCACAGGATCGGGAGTGCTTTTAAGTCCAGACGAATCCCTGCAGGGATAAAGTAAAGATTTCAAAGTGAAAGAGACTGACATTATAAAAACAAACATTTTTCTTAATCGGATTATAGCTAATGGTTTTATCCACGGGATTTTGGGTATTAGAGTACGAAGTAAAAAGAAAACATTTCTATGTCGGATATCTGTTATAGGACTGTAGTAGGAGAGGAATTTTCATACAGTAAGGATTTTACATTGAAAAATAGCCTAGTCTTTCAAATTTGACTAAAACACATATAAATAGGTTCTATCCACCATTTTCTACATAAGAAAATGCCTGTACCAAGTCAGGAATATGACAGTTGTTATCCATTCGTTAGATGTGTTTGAACTTTTGATTTTGCCATTTGATTTGGGACTTTCCTTTTTGAATTTTCCTCGGAGTTCAGTATTTTTGTGTTTTTACTTATCTTTATAAATACCGACAAGAAAAGAGATCATCTTATGTTTAAAAAGAATGTGCAGCAGTGAATCTTTTAATTCTTGATATGAAAAGGAATTTTAAGCACGCTATCTATAATACATAAACTAAGAGAGTTCAAGATAGGGAGTTAAATTAATGATCAGACAAATGGAAAATTCTTGTAGAAAAGAAAATTGATTGGTTTTGGCAGCTGCCAAAATGTTGATGATGGTTTTCGTATGCAGTGCTAAAATCTGAAATTATGGTCGGAAGTAACTTTTGATGTCTGCTCATAAGGAGATTAGGAAATTTAGTAAATTAAATAAGTATGTCAAACAAATTTGTCATGGAAAAAGAGAGAACCGATTTACGCTTAATTTATTTATAATAAGTGTTGAGTGTTTTATCTCATGCACGGGTCATGCTGGCTTTATCTTATCTAGTTCCGTACAAATTGATTAAAATGATGCGAAAAATTACACTAGTTTGGAATAATTAAATTCAATAGATTCGAAAAACGACACACGGACGTAAATTATTCTAGTAATAAATTAAATCAATAGGCATTGTACTTTTTTATTCAACCTTTTGTATAGAGATAATATTCCCTCTACAGAACCCCATTAAAATCGGTAGCAAGTGTCGAAAAAAATAGACGACAGTTGGCCCTCTAATTTAGCCATCTGTTAATGTGTGTTTATTTGTGTATGAATAACCTTTCCGCCGACCTCACAAAGGGGCATTGGTCTATACCTTACACACTTGACAAAGAGGGGTTGGTTTATGCATTACTATTTTTACTTAACCGAAATATTAGATTTAAAATATTGTTTTATAATATGAATACCACATGTTACCGCGTTATGAGGTGCATGTATTTTATAAATTAAAAAGTTTTGAAACTTTTTTTGTCACTGGCTGAGACGTATTTTATGGACCAATGAATTCGCACAAATACGGCAGCTGTTCCGTGTTGTTTTATCATTGTTAAAATATTTCATCTTTGTGTTTTCAACAGAAAATACAAATCATTTAAAAAACAGAAATTAAAATTTCAAAAATTCCGATTAAATTCTGGCAGTCTGGTACATTTTATTACATCTTGTTAAATTTTGATATAAGATGATTTTTTTTCTATAGACGCCCTTATCTTACATTACATAACATTACTAGGAGAGAACACGAGAGAACAAGAGCAATCTTTTCAAATATTTTTTGATAAAATTTGACCTGGATTTTAACTTCTTTGTTTTCGTAGCCACCGGCAGATGATGTTCATGGCAGATGTGCCGATTTTGTTTATGAAAAGGGTATTTGTATAAATCTGGAAGGATATATTTGGAAGTGCGCCACCTCTCTTAAAAGTTGGCCTCGTAAATGAATGTTATTTTATCCAGCGATTCAGTTTTAATTAAACTGCCATTACATCAAGGGGTTTCTGGTTTAACAGAAATTTACTTTTGCTTTTAGTGAAACCAGATGTTTTCATTTTAAACGAGCGGTAAAAATAGAAAAGAATTTTTGATGAATGATCCGGCAAATATGCCCTGTAATTTCAATTTGACGATACCGTAATTAGCCAGGTATAAACCGCGTCTTTTTATAACTTCAAAGTAGCTGCATACGGTTATTGTATTTGGTACTCTGTATGTACAGTAAACTACTAAAACGTCAATGGTATACTAATGTCATTGATGTATTTACTTTAGAATAAAACAACGAGTATCTGGGAAATATTTCAGCATGAATTTTCATGTCTGTACACCTGCAACTTGATAATGGAAATAAGATTTTATAAAATTAAAACTGATAACTTGTGACAATGCAATGCAAAATAAAGGAAACAGGAAGCATTTTGATTTTATCTAATTTGATGCGGTAGAAGCGCGTTTCAAACTCTTTTCTTCTTGAAATATGAAAGGCAGATGTTTGAAAAGCTAAAGAGGAGACGTCACTTTGAAAATATAGGAGTTTTCATCAACAATTTGCTGCGATTTGTACCTGAAAAAGGGATACACACGTAAAACTGTTGTTCTCAGTATAAACAATCTTGAACAAAATCTTTTATTCTCAGTATAAATAAACAATCTTGAACCTCATCAGAATCCTTCATGCTATCTCTACAAGTCTTTGATTTATTGGAACGAAATATCAAAATCTGGCTGACGTAAATAGTTGGTTGCCGATCGATCGCCTGGTACTTTAAGATTATAATGACTTTCACTAGCTTCCCTTAACTCAATCATTTCTTCATAGATCGTTCTTTTTAGACGTGACCACCGTTAATGGGATCCGTCGTTGTCGTCTTGAGGCCCTGGTTACATTTATTTTATAGAGGTTTACGACGGGATGTAGAAATAATATGCAAATATGAAAACGCAGTGTTACCAAATGTATGCTCGAGAACAACAGTTTGTGAAAACTTACAATGAACGTAGATATGTTATTGGAGTGTTTTATTAAATAGATATACTATGAAACTGAGGAAACTTATTTAAAAGACCGTTGTTGGTCTTAGTTGCGTACATTCATTGGGTGGGAGTTTTACGTGTATAATTCCGTTAGGTTATGCTGGTGCTCGCATTACCATGTTCTATTTCTCGCTTGTATCCAAGCACTTGTTTGATTAATCTTTGAGACAAATATAAACTTTTGTTAAAGGATCGAAATATAGATATATACGAACACATTAAACCCATTTGTCAAGTTTAGATCTGAAAATCAAAGAATATTGACTTTGTACCTAAAATACCCCCGTATCGACCCTCGGTATAACGGAACCATTCCATCACTGGATAATAAACCGTATTGATTTTTCGGAACCAGATCAATTCTTATTCCCAAAGCCGACTCGGAAATTATAATGCTTCTGGGTTTGACAATATTGCATCCAAACTAATGAGTCATTGATTTGTACAACGCACAATTACGGTCTCAAAACCATTAAATCAGTAAATGTCACACACAATAAGGGTACCTGTGTCTTTTCTATTTTAAATATTCGAGATGAATAAAAATCGTTTATTTAACATGGGCAAATGTATTAAACAAAAGAGATCATTTTGAAATCATATAACAAATATAAATAGACTTAATATTTGTTAAGTAAACTTTAATGATTGTTTTTCTAATTGGTACTAGTTATTAAATCTTATACATTTTTTAGGGGGTTTATACGCTCATTATTTTTTTGGATTATCAAATATGTTGGCCTTTATCGTCACTGAAGAGACATTTGTTGTCGAAATGCGGGAACTGTTGAAGTAACATAAGTACCGTAGTGTCATTACAGTTTCTTAAATATTCTCAATATTATCATGAAATGCAATTATAAGGGCTCAATGTACTTTCAAGTTAAACGTCA
This sequence comes from Mytilus trossulus, assembly GCF_036588685.1. NCBI lineage: Eukaryota > Metazoa > Mollusca > Bivalvia > Mytilida > Mytilidae > Mytilus > Mytilus trossulus. The sequence goes on from NC_086377.1 coordinate 80,211,305, forward strand.
ACTTTTTTCAATAAATGAATCCCATTAAATGAGACAATAAGTTACAGACTGCTGTCATGGAGATTGTTTTCCAAATAAAATCGTTCTGTCTTTATAGATATTAATGACATAAAATTTCGCATTATTTACTAAAATGAAACTTGTCAAACCAAAACAGCAAGAAGTATACAATTCACATGAGTTAGATCCTCAGACGTAAAGTTAAAGTTGGTCTCATTTTTGAATAAGTATCTAAGTAGTGATAGTAGACAATGTATCATGCTTTTTTTTTAAAACATAGTTGAAGGTCGTATTGTGTTGCTTTTAACTCTGGTTGATAGTTGTTTCATTGACAATCATATCGCATCTCGACATTTTTATCAGTTTTACCAGACGGACATTGTATCCATTTTTATTTTTGGAAAGTGAAATAATCAATGAAATGTTTTATGAGAAATCTGTCGTGTCACGCGCATCTTTCATCACTGAAAGTGAATGGAGGTAAAATGGAACTCGAGGAATGGAATATTTCCAACGAACCAATTACTTCTTATCAATCTCTGATTCATTCGTCAAGTCTCGGTGGTTATCGATTGCCCCTGTGTATATCTTCTCATTAAGACAGAATAATTGGCAAATTAATCAATAAATTGATTACATTTTTACATCATCAACCTCTTTGCATTGTGAATACAGGTGCTTCTCTAGTTTATAGTGTATCATAGTGCGCTCTTATTATAATCAATGGCGGACGGTATAAAACCGATTTGCTAAACAATCAGACCAATTTATATTTCCATTTATTCCTGAAAACATCTACTGAATATTTTATGTTAAATAAATATACGTAGATCGATTGGAATCGATTTAAATTGTGTTATATAAATATTAAAAATCTTTGTCGTGATTGATACGGAAAGTCGGTGTTATTCCGTCTCTGCTGTCATATTTCTATCTTTTTCATAACACGAAGTTCAGTGAGCGGTGATTTACAAATTATTTTATTCGAAGAAAATATTATTTTACAGAAGATAAAAAACTTTTTGTTGGTATGTTAAATAAGCAACAGACAGAAGACGATGTAAGACAGTTATTCCAGCCATTCGGAACAATAGAAGAATGTACAATCCTGAGAGATCAGAATGGTAACAGTAAAGGTAATAACTTGATATCTAATATCTCCTGTAATAATAAACTTCCGGTGTTCATTTCTCATATGTATCGGTTTTATTCTTATTCTAAACTTAAAGTTAAACTCAAAAGTGTTTTCAGTGGTGTTTATATGACTTTATTTCTATTTGATAGTTAAAATAAAATTAAAAAAAATATTGAGATATTTTGTGAAATATTTTATTGTAATTTTTAAGAATAAAATTTTGACATGTATAAACTCATTATCTAAAAAATGACCAGGGTAGTGTTATATCATGAGATTTTGCACAGCTGCCAATCACTATTCCAAAAATTTATATTTCTGACAAATTCATTTATTAAATTGCCAAACCTGCTAGTTTTAGTTACTTTACCTTTAAATCAAATCATTTTAACAGGAGTTTTAAAAAAAAACCTAGATATAAAAAGTCATATTGTGTTGAACAAATCAGCTGTACAAAGCTTCTGTCCAAAAGAGAAAAGGTATTAGGAATTTCTTTCAGTAACAATTGTTTTGGATTGTAAATCAATTAGTTGATGGATGATTGTGAAAACTAAGAAAATTAGATTTGGAAAATTTAATATTACATCCTAAGAAGGGAAGAATAACTCATGGAGACCAATTCATCCTTCAAAGGCTTATACAAATCAATAATATTCTGTGAATATTCCTGCAGAAATGAGAAATGGTCAATAAAATTCATCATCATTCTATTATAGGTTGTGCATTTGTTAAATTTACAACAGCAACAGAAGCCCATTCAGCCATTAGTGCTCTACACGGAAGTCAGACTATGCCTGTAAGTTATAACAATGTATGTCATATTATTGGACTGTTTGCTCTGTTTAAGATATACATGACTTTATAAAGTATAACAATGTTTATACTGTCATATTACTAGACTATTTGTTCTTTTAAAGATATGAGTGACTTTATAATAAAATGACCTTATTGAAAGCCATGTTTTTTTCAAAACTAATATCGACTTATTTCATTCTTTTATGATTTCTATCATTTTTTATGATTTCTATCATTTTTTTATGATTTCTATCATTTTTTATGATTTCTTTCATTTTTTTATGATTTCTATGATAACATAAGTAGCCTATATAAATCAAATTACATAATTTATTGGTTTTTTTTTTAAGATATAAATGACTTTTTGATAAAATGACTTTTTTGAGCCATGTCAAGTTTGCTCTTTTCCAAACTAAGTTCTATATATTTATTTCGTTCTTTTAGGATTTCTATCATAAAATATGTAGCTGATATAATTCTATTTATTTTATTCTTATATGATTTATATCGATAAAACATGGAGGTTATAAATTCAGAACTTGTTTATGGTTTACAACTTATATTTAACATTTTTTATATTACCGAATTTCAGAATTTGTTTATGGTTTACAACTTATATTTAACGTTTTATATTACTGTAGATTAGTGCACAAAGTGCATACCTAAACCTACTTGATAAACCACAAATTATCACTGCTAGAATGCAATTTATGTTTTACATCAACAGGAAAACTAATTAGGAGAAATAATTAGATTAGCTAACACATGGGAGGGTTTTAAACCAGAAATCATCATCTATTAATTAACATGATTGAGAAAACTATTTCTGGGATGCAAAAAATTGTAAATCTTCATGGGTAATTTCTTTGCCTTATAATTTATCCAGCATTAGCTAGAATCAGGAGGGATACATACATTGTATGATTTTACTTATTGTATATTTTCAAGATTATCAAGAACTTTTTTGATTTTTGAAGAAATAGTTTGTTGTGCTTCTTTAATGAAAATGAAGTTATTCTTATTAATGAATTATTTTCTCTAAAACTATTTTTTTTTAGTTTATACTAAGTTTAGGATATTTGAAAGAGGATTAATTTATGCACATTTTGTTGATCCCTAAGTTAGCACTGTGAACTTTTTTCTTTGTTATTCATGTATTACTGACTAATATTGAAGAAAATATTTAAAAGAAAGTGTTTGATCAGTTGAGTTTAAACAAAATAAACTAAAAGAGGATTTAAATAGGAAGTTTAACCAAATAACCTAAAACAGGTAAGAAACTAAAAAGAGAATTATATGAAGACATGACTTTTAATCTTTGGCATATATTTCTATTTATCTAGGGTGCATCATCTAGTTTAGTAGTTAAATTTGCTGATACAGAAAAAGAAAGACAACTCAGACGTATGCAGCAGATGACTGGTCCCTTGGGTCTTCTGAACCCTTTTGCAATTTCCAATCTTGGTGCTTACGGAGCTTACGCTCAGGTATGGTAGTATTCATTAAACTTACAATACATTTGTGGTAAAGATAAGTTTGAAACAATTTAGAGACATTACTTGATGTCTGTATTAGTGTTTTTTGTTTGGAGATATTTCTCTTCAATGCAAATAGTTTCCATCCATTTAAGGTGGTACCTAACACTACAGGGAGATAACTCTATAAAATCAGCTAAACGTTTTAATTACGTTGTGTTGTTAAGGGAAAAATAAGCTTTTCAAAGATCAAAATAAGTTTTTGTCAATCTGCTATATAACCAGTGTAATTTTTCTGATATAACTGTTGGTTCAAATTTTTTGAAATTTTTATATTTTTGTCAAAGGATCAAAGTAAATACTTTGTCAAAAGTTTAAGAAAATTAAACGAGCCAAATTAATTTTAGTTAAAGTGTTGGGTATATAAGCATATATTTATTTGTGTTTGCCAAATTTAAAAGGACTTACATGTTTAAAGTAACAATTAATAAATTTGTATATCTGGGAAAGAACTGAACTAATTAAATAATTTTGTGGATCTTTCTTTTCACTTTTATTTTTTCATATTTACAAATTCAGTTACCAAATTTACAATTAACATCTATTCAATTACAATTTAACATCTATTCAATTACAATTTAACAATTACAATCTAGCAATAACTATTGAACATTATTACAATTAAAAGATTCTTGATTACAATTACAATTAACAATATTACAATTAACATTATTACAATTACAATTATTCAGTTACAATTAACCTTAATAATATTACAATTTATCATTCCAGATTCCACAACAACAAGCAGCACTGATGGCTGCTTCACAAGGAGCTTACTTGGCTAGTCCAGTGACCTCCCTGGGTCATATTCCACAGATTGGGGCGCTGGCCGCACCCAATGGTATCTCTACCAATGCACTGACCCCAACTACCGCCACACTGGCTCTTTCTAATGGTATGTCTGGTTTTTTTTAGTTAATTGAGGCACTTATTTTATTAAAATTTAATTTCAATATATTTAAAATAATTGTTTTAGAAGATTTTCATGCCTTTTTAATTTAAGTAATTTGTTTTATATATTTAATCCTTTTTTTTTATCAAGTCAAGTTTGTTATAAAAGAATAAGTGTTTTTCAACCATCAGATAGTTATTTTGAAACTTACTAAAATAATGTATAATACAATTTCTAATCATACTTTTTAGGTTGTAAAAAAACTGCCTTCACTTAGCTGTGTTAATACTAGGAGGTTAGCTTAAATCAATTCAGATAATTTTGTTTGTATTTTAGGTGCTGCCACCTTAAATGGTGCCCCTCCCAGTGTTTTGTCCCCCACATCAATGGCAGGTTTCCAAATGCAACAGGCTAATGGACAAACACCAGAGATTTATGCTAATGGTATACCTCACTATCCTGGTGAGTGCCAGCTTGTTGATATAGGTATGTTGTATTCATTCACTCACTTTTATAATTTATTATCTCCCTTTAATATATCATTATCTCCCCTTAAAAATAAGCTGTCATTTTAAAATTGTAGATAATATACTATTTTAATCTACATTTTAATCAATTATTTAGATTAAGAAAATTCAAACACAAAAAGATAAAAACAGAAATGAAAACATTTGTTTGATTTTCTGTATGTAAGAACTTTATTCCCCCCCTCTAATCATGCTAATTATTAGTGAGAATATTATCAGTCCAAAAATCTTGAGAACCATTAATGAAATAATCAGGATTCTCCCCCATATAACAACAAATGACATATATGTGTAAATATATTCTTTCTACAAATGTATTATATGTATAATAAAATAGAAAAAATATTGTGCATTCTTTTATAAAATTAATTTATCAGAGTAACCTCCCCTTATAAAGCAAAATTTAAAACTTTTTGAATTGTAAAACCAACTAATCAGTATTTGTATTCATAAGATAAAATAACTATTTATAAATGTTGAGTCTCACAAGATATTTCATACTACTGTAGCATCATAATTTGCCTATATCATTAAAATGTTTTGATCAAAGATGGCAAACAAAACCTATACTACCTTAACCTAGAATAAATTTGAACACATTATGATTTTATCCTTTTTTCCTCAATGTAGGTTATGACCCGCATTCACACTTTCAGACGTTGACAGGTATGTATTATAGCTCACAATATAACAGAAAATGGCAGCTTGTTATATAGGGGAGATAACTCACTTTTACACTTATTGTATAAAGGGAGATAACTCATATTTACACTTAATTATATTTCTCAAAAGTCAAAAAAACTATAAAAAAGAATAATATCAAAGTGAATTTGAATTTTCTGCTCTTGAAAATAAATTTACAATATAAGGTGTGATACTTGAAATTTTATGTTTACTGCTTCATTTCAAAATCTACTTTATTGTTTGTTATAAGTGAATTCCTAACCTATTGTTGAATATTGGAAAAATCCATGGCATTGATTTCAATTCAAACCTGCTTTTACACTAGCACCCATTACATGCCATTACACTGCTTACTTGGTTTCATTCAATTTAAACATTTTCCAATCAATAATTTCAGCGAATAAAGTTTGCTTTCTTATGCTTTATTTATGTATATAGTCTTCAGCTTGCATGCTTATATATCATACTTATAACCTGCATATTAACTTATTTTAAAGTAGTCAAAAGTTTTAGCGAAAAAAGATTTGCTTCATTAAATTTACATTAACTCTAAATCTTTTATTCTACCATTTTCTTCTATTATGATTACATTTGAGTTCTGTACATAACATACTTATTCAATCTATTATTATTTTATTGATTCTAACTAAGCTACTAATTTTATATTTAGTTTAATATAAATATTGCTTCTTCTAATCTAGTTACTTTCAATTAAGAACATTGGTTTATTTCTTACTTTCGACATCTAGTTATTTCTATGCTTGCCTAACCCTGTTTAGTTATTTTTGCATGTGCTAACAGCTTGGACTAACCTTTTATTTTCTAGCCCGTAACATTTCTCTACCTGTTACAGCCCAAGTAGCCAATGGTGATCCAATCCAGGCATATGCTGTCCAAGCTTATCCAGGAATTGGTAAGTTTATACTCAAGGTTAACAGATAAAACTGGTTTTCAGTTCAGGAACCCAATTTTTTGTCTACAAAATTGAATGAATGTTTATCTTGGATTGAAGAAAAATTGTATATTCATCAATATTTTCTATTCATGGTTTTGCCAAAGTCTGTTTTCAAGCTTTTGTAAGATAAAACATCAATATGGCTGAAAGGAGATATTTGCTTTATATTGAGGACACAGCAACCCATCAACACTGAAAAACAAAAATACAACAAGAGATCAACAATGTCTTCAGCAATAAAATCATTAGTCTATAAAATTTACAATGCCAAAATCAAAAGACAAAAAGTCTTTAGAACATAAAATGTTTTGCCATCAACACCAAATTTTCCAAAAGACAAAAATCAATTAGATGTTTAAAAGAGTCAATTACTGATAATGAGCCAAACATGGACATGTGAATGGTTTTAGTGTTTTAAACTTATTATTTCATTTGTTCAGAAATTAAACTGTTATACTTCAAAAAGTTTCTAAATATTGGACTTTCCGTTTTATTTCTAATAGATATGAATATTTCAGCTTACCCAGCTTTTGGGGCAATCCAGCAGACTCTTGCAGCACAAGCCGCATTATTACCAACGGCTCAGAAGGAAGGTAAGTCATTTTCTTTATTGTGAATTATCTCCCCTTTGATCATTTGAAATTGGAAAAAGTATGTAAATAACCTCCCTTTGATCATCAAAAATTACAAAAAATGAAGATTATATTAATCTTTCTGAAATAGATTGAGAATAAGGGAAAATTATTGACATCTGTTAAACACTTTCCTATGAATTATTTAAGTTATCCCCCCTTTATCAGCAAATAAGCCAGTAGTCAAATATTTTATTTTTTTGGAAAAGTAAAGAACAAATGAAGAATGAAAGTTATTTCAATGATAATGTAGAAACTAATTAATTGTCCATAACAGAAAAAGGAAATTTAAGCTGATTCAATTCTTTGACACCATCATTAACATGTAGTTTGTTTGAATTTGTAATGAAAAAACCTATATGTCACAATGTCAACTGGATGTAATGTTGTATTTGAACTTTGTTATAATGTTTAATGGTGCCAATGTTTGAGTGTGGGTTTGTGCATGCTAATGTTTCTACTCTGTAACTTTATGTACAACACAATTACACAGCACTTATCTTGGTTTCTAGAAGAAGAAATTTAATTTGTATAACTCATTAAAAAATCAGTTCAGAGACCTAATTGGTAAAATAAATGAAACTACAGACATTTTCTCACATTTTAAAGCTATAAATCTGTCACAAAAGTCAAGATGCCAAATAATTTAGTGTATTTAGTTTACAAAAGAAAATCAACTTTTTGACAAAGAGAAAATGAAAGCCTCATTTTAAATATTCCAGTAAGAAAACAAGTTGATAAAAGATATGCACTGTCATCAAAGAACAATGATATTATTTTAAAACTCACTACAAAGGGTAGATTTTTTTCAGAGATAATTGATAAAACTACATTTTATATACATGTATATAGAAATTAACACTCACTAACTTCTAGTTGTCATAGTAACACTAACTTCTAGTTGTCATAGTAACACTAACTTCTAACTGTCGTGACAGAGTCTTTCAAGTTTGTTGTACAGTATTTGCATATTTGATACAAGGATCGTTACAAAGTATGATCAGATTTTCATATTTTGAAACAGTTCATGTTATATTTAGGTTTCACTGCAGTCTTATAACCCATGAAATATTACCAGCCCTACAATTCCAGCTTCCATTTCTTAGTAAAGTTATTGCTATCCCGATTGATTAAAAGATTTACCAGGGCGACTGTATCATCATCCTACAAAATCTTTGAAAAATTACTACCTTACAATGGCTTACATGAAATTCCTGAAGAACCATGGTTGATAATCAGAAAAGATCAACTGAAACTTCTTAAAAAAGCTTTTTACAACCCAAAATAGATATAAATCTACAAAAAAGTACTTTTATTTCTTCAATTATTTAATATTTTTCATCCATCAATGATAAAGTCCCTTTTCAATCATTTAACCTTGCTCCTACAGAGGTGTTTTACACCCTTGACTTCCACAGTGGGTATGGCCAGGTTGATAAGACAAGTAATACTCTGCCCTTGACTTCCACAGTGGGTATAGCCTGGTTTATAAGACACGATGTTCCCTGTCCTTGACTTCCACGGTGGGTATAGCCTGGTTGATAAGACAAGTAATACTCTGCCCTTGACTTCCACGGTGGGTATAGCCTGGTTGATAAGACAAGTAATACTCTGCCCTTGACTTCCACGGTGGGTATAGCCTTGTTGATAAGACAAGTAATACTCTGCCCTTGACTCCCACGGTGGGTATAGCCAGGTAAGGCCCAGGTTTATAAGACAGGTGATTCCTATGTTGTCTATACTGTAGTATTTGACTCTGTTGTGAACCCGTTTTAATTCTGTATATACCCAACAGTTATACTTACAGGTCCAGAGGGTTGTAACCTGTTCATCTACCACCTGCCACAGGAGTTCGGAGACGCAGAACTCGCTCAGATGTTCATGCCATTTGGAACAGTTATCAGTGCTAAAGTTTACGTTGATCGTGCTACTAATCAAAGCAAATGCTTTGGTAAGAATTCTGATACTTAAAAAGGGGGGGATCAATGAATGTGTTTGTAGATAGATGTTTTTGTGTTCTGTTAAATTGTTCCTTTTAAAATTGTTATACAATGATGACTGATGTACCCATATTTTGACTATTTATTTATTGTGTGAAAAATTAGGAATTTGATATACATTAATGGGGGTGGGGGTTGTAGTCTGTTTGTTGGGGTTAGGTGAAGATTTTGTGTTGGGGGAGAGGATATACTTTGAATGGGATGAGTAAGGATTAAGTCTAAATTTTGCAATGGAAAAGGTGATAACTTTTAAAGGAATGGGGGTTGGAATCTGTTGGTTATAGGCTTGAGTTAAGTTTTAGTGTTTGAGGAGGGGATGGGGGGGGGGGGGGGGGGGGCTTGCTTTCTTTCAAGATACTACCATTCATTCATTATTTTCAAAGTTGGAAAAAGAATGTGATTTGTTCAAACAAGGATACTATAGGGAAGAGTTAGATGATTTTTAAGTTTGAAGACGGACCTTGAAAAGGGGGGGGGGGGTGATTTTTATTAGAGTTTGAAATCAGAATTAGATAAAGAAGTGAGTAGATGTTGATTTTAAAGTTTGGAGACGGGATTGCAGGAGAGAGGATATTTGCAGATCACTCATAGATGTTCAAATTATACAATACTTTTCTTGCTGCATACTTTATTTTATTTCTTTACTCGTGAAAGTAAATTATTGTAGCTAAGTAAACAAGATTTTCATTTTTAAAAAGATGTTTCAGACTTTTCTTTCAGCTTCAATTACTATGAAAATTTCTCTTAACAAATCATGTTCACCATTATATGCAGATAATGTTTTCAATGCATCACACACTTTTTCTTGTTTAAATTAAAATTTTGAAAATGAGTTCCTTATACAAAGCGTGACAAATTGCTGGAATTTGGTGTTAAAACCTCATCATTAATTGACTTTTTTTCAGGATTTGTCAGTTTTGATAATCCAACAAGCGCTCAGGCTGCTATCCAGGCTATGAACGGATTCCAGATTGGTATGAAACGTTTGAAGGTACAGCTGAAACGCCCAAAGGATGCCAACAGACCATATTAGACAGCAATGTTCTTAATCGGTAGGTATAATATTAGATGTTTTCACTTAAAATGTTTACTAATTATGCTAAATGTTTTTTGAAAAGATTTTGGTTTTTATGAGTCCAAAAATTCTTTATTGGGAAAACCAGTGTTAATTTATGGTTTATCTTAACACAAGAATTTAGTCCTTGATTAGTGGGTGAATACGGCAAAATCTCTCTGAAGTATAATACTCCTAGATTGGAAATTTATTTTCTTATTGCGACAAAAAGAACTATTGAATTTAGTTTATTAAAAAAAAAAAAAGACATACAATTCAATATGTAAGTTTATTCTTTAAAATAAGACATACTTTTCAATTCAGTTTATTTTTGGAAAAAAACCCTGTACTATTCAATTCAATTTATTCTTTAAAAAAAAGACAACCGTACTATTCAATTCAGTTTATTCTTTAAAAAAGATGTACTTTTCATTCAGTTTATTCTAAAAACAAAGCATACTGTTCAATTCAGCTTATTCTTTAAATAGAAGGTACACTTTTCTTTGTGTGGTAACATTTGATCACATGATCGCTTTCCCTATTCTGTAACATTTGATCACATGATATTCCCCTATTCTGTAACATTTGATCACATGATATTCCCTTATTCTGTAACATTTGATCACATGATATTCCCCTATTCTGTAACATTTGATCACATGATATTCCCTTATTCTGTAACATTTGATCACATGATATTCCCCTATTCTGTAACATTTGATCACATGATATTCCCCTATTCTGTAACATTTGATCACATGATATTCCCCTATTCTGTAACATTTGATCACATGATATTCCCCTATTCTGTAACATTTGATCACATGATATTCCCCTATTCTGTAACATTTGATCACATGATATTCCCCTATTCTGTAGCACAACTGGACAAGTCCAAAACTTCAGGACATGTAGGGGTTACAGGATAGTAATAGAAAAATGTGTAAGTGGGTGAACGGTGTTGGTCGGTTGTAAAAGGTGTTAGATGAATCTTTCGTGTAGTATATCTGGTGAAAATTGTTGCTTCTTGGTATTAATCCAATTGTATGGTGTTCAAGATTATTTTACCATCAGAAGTCACATGACCTGAGTTTGACAAGTCACATGGTTTAGAACATTGTAGTGAGATGATGATAAATAAAGAGCACTGTTTCATCTTTTTTATGTAGGAGACCTAATCTTCAGTGTAATAGTTAGAACTTTTTCCCCTTTATATTAACTTCAGTAAAAAAAAATCATAAAGTCAAATACAGAATTAACATTTTTAATTAATTTTAAGCATCTTATTTTCAAAAACATATTTTTCTTTGGCCTTTTTCAATTGTAACATTCTTGCACTGGGAGGTTTTTATAACAAATTATTTTCACTTTTTTCTACTTACAGAAATTACATAAATAGATTGAATTTATTTTTTTTAAAGTATTTAGTTTTTTACGGAAAATTATGTAAGGGTAATGATTCTCTTGGCCACTTGTTTCACATATTTTCCCGGATATTTTGGTGTAAGGTGGCCACTTGTTTTAATATTTTCCCCCATATTTTGCTGTAAGGTGTCATCATTCCTACAATGTTATATTTTCCCCCTATTTTGGTGTAAGGTGTCATCATCTCTACCATGTTATAAAGGTGACGGATATCAGACCATGTGACCTTTGATTGTTATTTACAATAAAGCTGTACATAAGAGGAAAGAATGACGGTTTCTTATTAATCAGAATTATGAACATTAATTGCTCAAAATTCAAAAGATTTTTGCTGGTTTTTATACATGAACTTCTATTTTAGATTTTCGAAAGGAAACCAACAACTATTTTTTTTTTCGAAAATCAGAGACCGAGGCTAAAAACACAATATTTGAGTTAAATAGTTGATAATAAAATTGTCTTCATATTAAAAAAAAGTTAGATTTTTATTTCTGTGTCATTTAGTCCTTCTAATGTCAGCTATTGTTGATAAAACATATGATTTCTAAAATATTTTGATTAACTGTTTAAATCTTCTCATTGGTAAACATTTTAAAAGGAATGTTAAATATTGTCAGAAGAGAAGATTTAAACAATGGATATTTAGATCTTGCAAAAGATATTGGAGTTAAATCTGTAATATATGTTCTATTTATAGAAAAACCTGGTTAGCGGCACCAAATATATTGCCAAATTTAAAATTAAAAAAATTATTACAGATTTATTCAGAAAATGTCTTCCAACTTTTTTTCAATGTTCTAATCACTAAGATTTAGTTGGTCGACGTGAGCATTTTTATAACACCCAATTTTATTTCATTCACGGCTTTGTGGTCACAATATTTTTTTTCAATTTTTTTTAGATTTTTTTCATATAAATTTTGTGAAGTTTTGATATTGTACATATTTTGTGAATTTTTGCATGTTGATATCATTAATAGAAAATTAACACTTTTAAAACTTTCAAAATATTAGATATTTGAAACTCTTATAATAGATACTTTTTTCCTTCTCTTTATTTGTTTAATATTTCAGTACCGGTACATAATTTTAATGAAATATTTCCTATTTCCTATTTACACTTTTAATGATTTCTTGCTTTGTTTCAGCCTTGCATCCTAAAATTACCCCAGATAATTCTACATGTTGATATTTAGTCACTTTTACATTTGTTTTCTTTTCATGGAGATAATGTTATTGTGTACACTTTGACATGTTTATACAAAAGACATTTTGAGAAAAAAGTATTTCTAACCTGAACTTTAAGCAGAATAACCATTAAACATTTTCCGAGGATTTTTATTGTGTTAAGCACATCTTATACCTGCTTACATAGTAACATTTTGCTTATGAGTCTAAATTATTCAAACATGATTCTAACAAGTTCCTTTTCTCTTCCAGATACCCCAAATGGGACCCCAATGGCACAAGAGTACTTAAGAAGAGGCCTAATACCAAGGTTATTGGTTTGTTTCCAGTTACGGAACAAATTTTGTATATAGACCCTTATTTTTCACGAACGAAATCCCACCATTGTAGGTTTTGTAAATACATAGAATAGATATACTTAATTTATTTATCTTAGCATTTAGTCCACCTTAAATTATTAATTTGAATACAATTCAAAGTTTGATTTTTTATCATACCTTCTGTAAGCATACAGTCTTGGTGATTTTTAGAAGTATAACATGTTAAATTAAGCTAAGTAGATGTATTGGCAATTGGTATTGTAAAAAGATAGAGAGAAGAAACATACCAAATTTCAAAATTTAATGCTGGGTATATACAACCAAATACAGTATGTTTTTTAAACGTGAATGAACAATTTAAAACATTTTATAGATTGTGTGCTTACAGAGGTGGACAAAAAAGATTCTATTTTAAGAATTGTTATGAATATTTATAAGGAGATTACTATTTGTTTATTTATTATGATGTTAAAAATTGATAATATTTATATATTTTACAATCTTTGTTAAAGTTCATGCCCTCTTCAAGCAGAGTTTAGATGGATTAAGTTCTTAAGACATTCCATTTTTATATTGGTATGTAAAATCTGTGAAACAGTTCATTGTTATGGAGTAAAATTGTGTATTTGTAAAGATGTATCTATCTTTTTAAACTCGTGTGAGACATACTTTTCTATTGGTTGTTGTCTGTCACGTGACACATTCATTGTTGTCATGGTAACCAAGGCATTTAGGATGTATTAGATAAGATGATTGGTCAGTTTATTTATTTTTTGTGACTATGGTAACACCAAGTGTTGAATGTTGTTGTTCAATCACATTTTATATTTGTCTTTTAAGGTGGCAGACCTAGGTTAAGGGAAGTAACTCAAAATCATCAGTACGTTTAAGTCAGCCATTTTCATAAATACATTCTAAGCTTTTAGGATACATAGATTATTTTCAATCTGTTTCAGGTAAATGCTTAAAATACATTAATAAGACTTGACTATTACAAACGCATCACTGAATTAAAGAGTTATCTCCCTGGATCAAGGTCTACCCCCTTATGTAAAGTTTGGTAATTAAATAGCTTAAATTTTATCATTTTAATTTTAAATTGAAGAGGGCATTGAATAAAAATTATTTTTGTATATATTTCTCTTGCATTCCTTATTAATATGAAGTCATGTTTATTATTTATTGAAAACTTATTTATTTTATTATTCATCATATTATCATTGAATTAGAGAGCGTCCATGACATGGATCATCTGTATCATTGAGATGTTTTATATTGTTGAAAAAATGCTTGATAAGTTGACAAAAATGATGAAAACTTTCTATAACCTGGTTTAAATTAAGTCCTGTAGGAAGTTAAAGAGAATCAAGTTTATAGCTTTGACTGGGTTTTGAAAAGATTTCATTTTTTTGTCAAACATGGGGTGTAAATGATTGACAGTTTTATATCATCAGAAATATTAAAGATTCTATTTTGTTATTTTTGCTGTACAAATTCCTTAAAAATGATACCATATTGAAATATATATATTAATTCTGGTTTTCATATAAGACATATTTCAAATAGACCAAAAATTACAATTTTGTTGAGATTCAAAGTTCCACATCAAATCTGTTTCTTTTATCTTGGATAATTTTGTTATGAAAAGTTATTTGCTTAATTATTTTTGCTATTCTGCATCCCTTATAAATCTAATTCTGAATGAAACTAAGGGAGATAATCCATACAATCAAGGGGACATAATCCATACAAACTAAGGGGACATAATCCATACAAACAAGGGGACATAATCCATACAAACAAGGGGACTTAACTGTTATCAGTCAGTTTCACAAGAAATTAAACTTTAAATGTGTGTAGGTTATGTTTGTTGACAGAATTGCATAAATTAAGGGGACATAATCCATACAAACAAGGGGACATAATCCATACAAACAAGGGAGCATAACTGTTGGTAGTTGTCAGTCAGTTTCACCAAAAATTAAACTTTAAGTGTGTGTAGGTTATGTTTGTTGAAAGAATTGCATATAGTTTATTTGATCAGGAACTGTTACTGTTAAACTTTTGTTATTTGGGTATTCTCTGTTACTATCGTTGTGAACATATTTTGAGCTTAAAATTATTGAGGCTCCCATAAGGATAATTGTAATTTATTATTATTTGTGATAAAAAAGAAAGGAAATAAAGAAAAATAGAATACGATTGAACTTTACATGCTTGTAGAAAGTTGTCTCATTGGCAATCATACCACATCTTTTGAATAATAAATGACCATATTTAGATTATCCCTTATGGAGGCCTCACTGTTATAAAAAGAAATCGGGCCAGGTTGCAATAAAATGAGAGAACATACTCCTTGCCATGTTAAAACATTGTAACATAACTAGTCAATTTCTGTATACAAGTTAATGAATGAAATGGTTAACAAATTTAATATTGTAATGGTTTTAGATATAAATGAAATGGTTAACAAATTTAATATTGTAATCATGGTACAATGTAATAGCATATTGTTAAATTTCCACACAGTTAGTGCTTTAGATGTAAGGGGACATTTATGCTTGGTGAGCAGCAGTCATACAATTGTATTTTGTATTTTTCTTTTTTTTATTAATTTAACTCTACTTAGGGGTTACTTCCCCTGTTGAAAAAACATTCAGTTAACTTTCATTTACTTTTTATAGTTAATGTTCCACATTGCAATTAAGAAAATCATTATATTTCACATGAATACATTTTAATGTTCATTTGTTAAGTTTGGCATTTGATAGAATCAACACAAAATTTGCAATTGCTGAAAATCTTGAACATGATTTTATAATGCTGTGAAGAATTTTTTGTGACTTTTAAGAATATTATAAATGTTTGTAATATCTAGTATAAGTGAGGACTGACTGCTGCTTTACGAACCTAAATGTGCCCCAATTAACTATGTGTTTCATGGGACGGTGTTTTTCCACTACATTGTATCATTTGGTGATTGTAGTCTTCAGCACATGTTTTTTTTATACAAAATAGAAAGAGAATTTATTAAATATTTGTATCTACTTTTACAAATCAAATAAGTGTACTAAATTTCTTAACTCTAGACAATCAACTATCTGTCGTTTTTTTAATCTAAAAATAGACATTTGTATTACCTTATATGGTAATATAGATTGTCACAGTTTTATATGTTGTGAGTGAGCCGTTTAAGAACAAAGTTTTTGACACACTGTTGTGGGTATTTTAGCAGAGTTTTAGTATAAGTGCAATATTACTTTAGAATAAAATGTCTCTAGTCACAAATTTAACCACAGAATTCCTTCTTTTCTGAAATGTATCTAAAAAAAATATCTCTTAAAAAATCTTTGTTTTTATCTTTACAATTGAAATAGATTCTGATCACTTTTTGACTAACTTATGAGTTTGAACTGTATAAATTTTAAATGGGACCAAATTAACCTGTCACATGACATCTATAACTATTTCATCTGTTGTCAGTTACTTCCCTTCTATCTGACCTAGTTGTCAGTTATCTCCCTTCTATCTGACATAATTTCAGGTCATTGACCTACTTTCTACAGGAATATTTATTCCATATAAATTCACATCTTCATATAGAATTCTGTGGTGTTATTTTGTCTATTAAAGTGGTGCAATATTTATTATTTTTTACATGTTTTAGTTTTTTGGAGGACAAAGAAATCTCAGATTTTATGACCTTTCGATCTTTGAACTTGTCAAAGTCAAGGTTGAAATTTACATAATTTGTTTTAATGTGTAATGTATATAATGAGTCATATTGTTCATAATTTATATAGTTTGATGAAGTTTTGAATTTATAATTTTAAAAAGTTCATGAACTTAAATTTGAATATAATGATTCAATATGTACTTAAATTCATCTGTATATAATCATATAGTTTAGTTAAATTATTATAATAATGGTCCTCATCTAATTAATTGGCTGTCAAAAGCTTCCCTTACATTGGTATAGGATTCTTTCCAAGAGAAATGTTCTCAAAACTAATTTGGATTTTTTTTTTTTTTTATGATAATTGTTATTCATTCTTTATTATTTAGTAAAACGGTTAAATTAGTCAAATTCTGTAATAATCTGAAAATTGTCATATTTGTACCTGGAGTTTTTCATTGTCAGATTATTTTTTAAGTAACAAATCGGTTGAGGACCAGACCTGATTATATTTTGTATATATGAAATGCTATTGAGAACAAGAGACTTCACACTGTACCTGAAGTTTGTTCATCCATGCTCAAGTCATATCATCACAAATAAAAAAAGTCAGTTAATGACAAATTATGGTTTTTTTTTTATTACCCTGATGGCAGCCATCTTGAATGAATTCCATATATAGACATAAGAAGATGTGGTATGAGTGCCAATGAAACAACTCTCCATCTAAGTCACAATTTATAGAAGTAAACTATTATAGTTCGAAGTACAATCTTCAACACAGACAGAACACTGGCTCACACCGAACAGCAAGCTATAAATGGACCCACAAATTACTAGTGTACAACCATTCAAAAGGGAAAATCAACAGTCTCATCTAGATAAGAAATTTCCCTGTTTTCATTCAGTAAAAACAAACATTTCCCTATTATTCTAATTGATACTTTCTATTCATAAGCACAGAGTATGAACAATTTTAAAATGGAAAAGAATTACTAAGGTTAATAATAAATAATGAATGACACACATTCTTACAAGACCATGGTTGTTCTTCATCTCAAAGTCACACTAATACAAAAGGTTCAATCTCACTGCTAGTTAGCATATGCATTGAGCATGTTGAGAATAGAGGTATTTACACTTGTATGCAAATTTGTCTGCCATTACATAAAATCACACAGGTTCCTGTAAACTTTCACATCATAATTTAAAATATTTGACATCACAATTTAAAAGTGATTGTTGCTCGACGTAAAAATGTGATTCAGAGTTGATCTAAGGTCATTTGGAGGCAAGATACAGGTAAATACTAAAAGTGTAAATACCTTTATGCAGTTTGCATTTAACAAAATTCATAAAAATTTAAACAAAATAAACCAGATACTTTCGTACAAAGTTGCACCATAGAGGCTAATAGCCAGGGTTATCCCAGGCATAGATTACCTTAGCTGTATTTGGCACAATTTTTTTGAATTTTGAGTCCTCAATGCTCTTCAACTTTGTACTTATTTGGCTTTATAAATATTTTGATATGAGCGTCACTGATGAGTCTTATGTAGACGAAACGCGAGTCTGGCATACTAAATTATAATCCTGGTACTTTTGATTACTATATTCTAATACCCCTTGTACAAACAATTTAGTAGCTGCTTTGAAATTCAGTACCATGAAACTGATTTTTTGAAAAGTTAAAGTGACTTGATATCATGTCTTTGGCAGATGATACACCACATTCTGTGATGTTCCAGCATCCAAATTGTGGTTTAAAAATTATGTTCATGAGAGACAAAGTCAAAATGTCCCCACTTTGCTTTATAAACTGCATACCAATAAAATTAAGAATGGAAAAGGGAAATGTATCAAAGAGACAACAACCCGTCCATAGAACAGACAACAGCAGAAGGTCTTCAATGCAGTGAGAAATTCCCGCCCCCGGAGGTGTCCTTCAGCTGGCCCCTAAACAAGTTTGGTTTATTTAAGTTTTACTGTACAAAAGTTGTGATCCAGACACCAATTGGAAAAGGAATATCTTAAAAAAAAGGATTGCATTAAAATACAACTCCTCTAGCCATCTAAGATTATCTTAGTTTTCAAATGGACATACATTTACCAAGGGTTTACTTAATAAGTGTCAAAGGTCAAAGTAAAGATCAGAGTGACCTGACTTTAGTATATGACACACACCCAGTCCATGATGCATTTCATTAACTCGAGATCAAATTCAATGAATGTGTCTATAGTACAAGGATGCCCCACTCGCACTATCATTTTCTATGTTTAATGGACAATGAAATTGGATCATGTGTACTTAAGTTTTAAGTTGATTGGACTTCAAATTCTTTAAAAACTACTGTGACCAAAAACTGAAGTGGGACAGACTGACAAACGCACAGCCAATAAACAAAAAATGCCTCTAGGTTGGGCATAAAAAGTTGTGCACAAGACTTTTGAAACTGATACAATTTGTTAACCAATTCTTTTATAATTGCCTGAATTTTGTTTTGTGTCATTCAAGACGTGTATGTTCATTGTTGAAGGCCTTTACTTACAGATGTTCTTCTTTTGATTGGTAACTGCATCTGTGACAAAAACACATAATCTCCTTACACTGGATTCTGATCAAATATATGTTATAAAATAGGTCAAAGTACCAAATGGCCAGGTTGTAATACATGTATGTGTGACTAAATTTTCGCTGTAATATGACTTAGTTCAAGTGTTTCAAAAATTTAAAAAAAATCCTCAAACAATTACATAAAAGCAAGAGCACAAATTCAGCATATCTGCAATCTTATTGTAATATTTCAAGGAAAAGGGTTTAATAATTGTAGGAGTTGATTTTATTATATAAAAGAGGGAAAAAAGATACAAAAGGGACAGTCAAACTCGTAAATCTAAAACAAACTGACAACGCCATGGCTAAAAATGAAAAAGACAAACAGACAAATAATAGTACACATGAACCCCACCAAAAACTCAGATGCTCCGGAAGGGTAAGCAGATAAAGTAGGTACTCACTTTGTCCAACATGGCAAAACAAGAATGTGTACCCAGTACACATATGTCCTATCCGCGCTATCATTTTCTATGTTCAGTGGACCGTGAAAATGCAGGAAAACCTCTAATTTGGCATTAAAATTAAACGGATCATATTATAGGGAACATGTGCACTAAGTTTCAAGTTGATTGGACTTCCAACTTCATCAAAAACTTAAACCTGAAGCGGAACAGAAGGCCGAATGGATGGACAGACGGACGAAGGGATGGACAGACCAGAAAACATAATGCACATAAATGGGGCATAAAAAAAAGATAACTCATATGTTGTAAAATGACTTATCTTTATTCCATTTTATAAAAATAATGATTAATTCTCTCATCACAGAAACATATATTTCTAAAAAAAAAAAAAAAAAAACCCAAGAGATTCACAATAATTCAGTGGTATACTACTGTTGCCTTTATTTACAAAACAAAATAAGTAAAGACATAAAGACAGGTGTTTAAAATAGCAAGTTTTTTAAAAGAGTTAAATTGCATACCTACCAACTGTTGCTTTTTCTAATGGATAAAAAAACAGTTAATTTTACAATAGCTATAGGCTTGTAAAAGTATGAAGAAGCCAAAAAACAACATTAAAATATATTTGAAGGCCCCCTTGAAGGTTTTGTAGGACTAAAAGAACCATCTTGCATGTAAAACCCCCATGGACATTTTGAAAAGTTGGCAGGTATGAAATTGAATACAGAACATAAAAGTAGAAAAAAATTACATGTCCATGGATTTAACTAGAGGATTCAGAATATCTGACTGAAAGCCAAAAATAAGACATACTTCAACTTCATTAGATAGGACAATACTAACAGAGGGCGCTTGGTAAAGGAATGATATTTTGAAATGATATACATTGTTATACAATCATACAAATACAAAATAGATGTGATATGTGTACATGTTTATCACAATAATATATATTTCCATAGGACAACATGCCCTGTTAGCATATATTATGTGAACCACAAAATTAGTGTCAAAATCATTTGATTGGACAATATAAACAGAGGGCGCTTGAAAAGGGAAGGACATTTAAAAGTGCTATACATTGTTTTACATTTGTACAAATAAAAACTAGATGTGATATGTGTAGATGTTTATCACAATAATATGTATTTGAGGGGGGATAGGAGGGGTCCTGATCCTGAAATCCTGGACTTAAAAAAAAAAAACAGCAATCCCGAGGTCCTGAATTTAAATAAAGTAAATCCTGACATCCCGAAATCCAAAAAAAAAAGGATTCTGGGAACCCGAAAGGGTAATCCCTAAATCCCGAGCTTTAAAACACCCGATCCCTGAGTCCCGATAAAGGTCCTATCCCCCATATATATATTTTCATAGCAAAACATGCCCTGTTAGCATATTATATTAAGTGAACCAAGAAATTAATGTCAAAATCATAATGCCCTAAGTTTTAAGTTCTAGTGACCAAAGTGCATAGTTAACTAACTAAGCTAAAAATTTTATCCTGAGAATATTTTAATTTTACACTATCACATTTCTAGGTTCAGTGAATCATGAAATCAGGGTCAAAATTGGTATATAGCTTTCCAAGTTAACCTCATACTGAACATGAGCCAAGGCTCCATGTTGAAGGCCTTACTTTTACAAATTAGGACTTGGATAGAGAGATGTCTCATTGCACGCATACCACATCTCCTTATTTTTATGTGTATTTACTAAGTTTTAATTTGACCACAACTTAATGGTTAACTACACTGACCAAAATCTTTTACCGATTACAGTACAAACTGACAGATAGATTCACAAATCAGAAAACATAATGCCCTGAGTTTACAACCTTTATCCTTATAAGTCGAATGAAAATGTATGCCTGCTCTGCACGTAACTTAAGTACAACTCTTTTAAATTGAACAAAGTAATACTTATGATTGAGATAATTAAGGCTTAGGGTTAGGGTTGTTTCTTCATTTGGAGCAACAGCAAATTTTGTACAGTAGTAACAAATCATAGGAGGAACCAGGGGGCCCTAGGGGGCCTAGGACCCTTCTTTTGTGGAAAAAAATTGTGATTATATAGGAAATCACTGAAGCGCGACTAGCGAAGACCCCCCTTAAAAAAAGTTCTGGATCTGCCACTGCAAATACACCAAGATCAGAAAACATATCAATTAAGTACTATAGAACATGACTAGGGTTAAATGACTTCATATAATTATTCTACATAAATGGAAGATAATGCAATAATAATGTATGGTTACTGTAAATTCAGAAATTATTGCGAGGTTTTTATTATTGCGAAAAATGCGACAGGGTTATAGTCGCAATAATTTGAACGCGCATTTTGAAATTGTGTATATGAATTAAACAGGACTTTGCATCATATCGCAATAATTAAATTCGCAATGAAGTCAAAAAAGACAAAATCGCAATAATAAATGCACGCAATAATTTCTGAATTTACAGTACTATAAATGATTCAGAAATAGATCTTATCAGAAGTGTTGATTATGTGGATATTAAAACATAACACAAATGTCTTACAGGCAACAGACATACCAAAATGGGGAGGATCAAATTAATGATAATTTCATATCTCAGATGCATACTGTAAACCAATAAATTTTTGAAATTTCACAAGTAGAAATATAATGTGAATAAAAATTGTCTAAAATTTTTTTTTAATTTGAGTTTTTCCATATTTAACTACATCAAGTAAATGTGAAAATCATGAAATCAAATCACAGTGTTGTGTGCTACAAAGGGCTATATGCAAAACAAAGTATCCCTGAAAATAAGTTGGTTTACAGTATATATTTGTATTTGTGTCCTAATTGTTTTATATTACAAGCTTCAAAACAAATTAACTAACATTTGTATCAAAACAGTTATAAACAGTTACATCATCTATGTAAAAACATTTAGCACCAACAACAAAATGCTGTATTAATACTTAAAATCATTTGATGACAATCATATATTTCAGTTAAAATGTTCATAAACATTCTCCTTCGCTACAATTCTCTCCCCTTGTTTGTCTGGCATGATTGGTAGGTTTAATTTCAATCAAGACATTTCTGACTCATCCCACACTGCATATCCACGTTTCACCATTTCTTGAGCAATATTAACATCCTATTAAGAAATTAATGCATAAGTTCAAAGACTCATTGATTGATTCCTGCTTAACATCATGGATTTAATCAGGAAACAGTTTTTATTTTTTGTTTCCGTTTTCATAATATAAGACAAAACTTGCATTTTACCGCTTTGTTCTATTTTTCACCATGTCTTGGTTGGCAGTCACAGTCATCAGATATTTCTTTTAAACTTAATACCCAAATGATGATTGTGGACAAGTAGGGTTAAATTTGTCCTAGTAGTTTCAGATTTTTGTAATGTTAAACAGACAACGGAAAATTGCCATTAATGGGTAATAATTAACTCCAATAAAGAGTCGTTGGACAATTATCTTCATGATGTCAAAATTATAGATCGTGTTTTGCTGAATAATTTTGCTGGATTAATTTTCCTTTCTATTTTATTTGTTAGATTTAAGGCTAAAAATGCAAAAATTGGTTAAAAACATCATCAAAAGGGCAATAACTCTAATAAGGAGTGGCCTGTTGATTTCAATCATGTAAAACTTACAAGTTTTGCTGATCATTTTTGCAATTTTGATATTCTCTTCATCTATTATAATTTTCCATATAGTAGGCGAAAAATGAAACTAAATGGTAAAATTTGTCATTTAAGGGCAATAACTCCTGTAAAAAGTCGTCTGACAGTTTTAACATATACTAGTTATATATAAAGTTGAATTCTTTAATTCATCGTTTTTACGTTATGACGGCTGACATATTGGACCTCGTCTTTTTAGTATTATAGATATATATATATATATATATATTTTTGCCTCAGATTTTCTCTAATAATATCATCTCCTTATTTCTGAGAACATTACATACCTGATCTGTATTAGTGTCCATAAGTTCTAATACTGGTATAATACCACTGGTAGATTGGTGATGGTTTATTTTCTTGGCCATTAAAACTCTCCATTTTGCAGCATAGGTCAACTCATCAAATACCTCTATCGAGTCCTCACTCCATGTGTCACCTGATAAAACAAATTTACAACTCATCAATACTAAGATTTTTAAAGGCAATATTTTTTGGGGAAACTAAAATAAATTTGGCTTGTTCAATAATTTCACATAAAATTTTGGGAAAATATTAACTCAGACTTTTTAATTAAAATATATAGTTTTAAGAAATTTTAACCACACAATTTAAAGGAATAATTTCATTGGATATATAGCAGTTTGACAAACACTAATTTTGATTATTGAAAAGCTTGATGTCTCTATACTAACAGAATTCGGCGTTTTACGTTTCCGCGAAAAAAATATGGCGTTTCCGGAAAAAAAAGTTTACGTTTCCGCAAATAAATATCTTACTTTTCCGGAAAAAAAGTAACTATTCCGCAAATAATTAAGGAATACCTATTGATCGACAGCAAAGCTATACTAAAAAATAAATATGTATTAAGTTAAAGGTCATCATAACATGTAAGTGAAATACACCATTAAAATGTATTAAAACGTAATATGTTCAAAAATATCTTGATATGAGTTCATAAGTCAGTTCTGGCAGAATATTTGAAGCCAACACGTAGTACAATGTCCATAGTAGCACATTCACCGTTTACAAATTTTGTATTTTGTTCAGGAAGGAAGTCCATCTTCTCCTTTTCCACAGTTAAAGTTCTCATCTTTATGTAAGATGTTGTCTTCAGTTTCAATAACACATCGACAAAGACAAATATGGTAGGATGGCTAGCGTGAAACTGCTCGTTCAGGTAGACACGAAAAGACTCGACACCATTCGTTGTTCTCTTTTCCTCGGGGTCAGGAATGATGCCCAAATGGTTGGTGGAAATCGCAATTGCCATCTATATAAAATTCCAATATATAATTGGCAGACCTCATGCATTTATCGTCAGATGGAGCATCGGCAATTCATTCAACAAAGCATTCTTCAATCATGTCAGTTGACAAGTAAGCCGAACCAATGTTTCTCAATGAAGTTTAACTTATCCTTACCCGAGTCGGTAGTTATATCTAGTAAATTGTAGCAATAATGAGATCAGAACATTTTCTTTGTTAAAAAGACAAAATAAATTCAAATCTTTATAATTTACCAGGTAAATTTGCGGAAAAGTAATAAATACAAATTGCGGAAACGTATATTTTAAATTTGCGGAAACGTAGTATTGGGACTTTGAAAAATTAGCGGAAATGCAATACGCCCACAGAATTTGATTGAAACATTAAGCTGATTTTTATAGAGTTAACTCCCTCCTTAGATGTTCTTTGCCCTTTTAAAAAGTGCTCTGAGATTGGTACTTGTGGATGTTAGTGGTAGTTTTTTTATGGGCCAATCTAATCATTTTAGCTATTTCCAACTGATTTTTAAAATCATTTTACACCATGATTCCAAGTACTAGGGATCCATTTATTTTCATGGGTACCAATTTTAATGGATTAGGGAAAACTTGCAAGGTCATGGATATTTGATTTCATGGTTTTGCAAACATCTGCGTACAAGCTAATAGAAAAAAAAATTGTTGAATATATAATTTTGTGGTTCACCAGTACCTACGAAAGCCAAGAAAATTGGTATCCAACAAATAATAATGAATCCACAGTAAGAGAAGCCTAAACCTTGCCAGGTTCTTAAAATGTTTGACCAAATTTGGCAATATTAAGTTACATTTTCATCCTTCAAAATGTGTTGGATAGAAACTAAAATATCAATTTAGACAATCTTGAAATGGTTAACTCTCCTAAGGCATTGTTCTATAGAAATTTCAAAACCTCATTTCAGACAGGGGTGCAGATTATAGAGTATTATAAGAAAGAAATAAGAGAAAAACATGATTTCGCAAGTTTTCCTTACATTCTGCCATGTTTGTTATTAAAAATGTAAAGGTTGCCATTAACTGAGATTTGACATGTAGCTTTATAAACTTCTTTTATAAATAAGCTTTTATACATGTATATACTTCATTTTCTTATAGAATGTCCTGTATACTCTAAGGATAGAGACCTGTTATTTAAAGAATGTAAAAAATTTTACTCCTTGGATATGGTCAATAAATTTATTTGGCTATTAAACTGTGAGTCTATTCATATTTTAAAACAACTTGGCTATTTCTTATCAAAACACCTGCCTTGAGTAAACATTTATAATATAACACTGGGATACTGTAAGCAATATTTAAAATGTCTAACTTTTTAAAGCATACTGTTTTGCTGTTCTGCTTTATTGTATTTGTAATTGTTTGTAACTTTATATTGTAATTTATGTATATATGCACTATGCCCCTTGAGGGTACCTCTTATGGAAATAAAAGATATTCTATTCTATTCTATTCTATTCTATAACATATTTGCAATTTAAGGTCAAGTGACAGTAAATGGGCTATGTCACAGATTTCAGTGAAATTTGGCATACAACTCTGGCTCGATGAACTTCAACTGAAAATCGAAAAAATAATGTATTTATCTCAATTATCATTTGAAATATTACTGTTTGAATTCTTACAAAATGGGTGAACATTTGTATAGAAAGCACATAAAATCGGCGAAAACCCTTCTAAAATTTGTCTTAAAATCGCCAAATCTGTAATTCTACTCCATAGATTTTTCTTAAAAAACTATATGTTGTTGATAGATAAATTCCCGTTATAATGATGCAAAATAAAGATAGGGTCACCGACTTCGTTTTTACGGTATACATCATTCAAAGTTGCGTTCTTTGTGAAAAAATCCAACAAAACGTCGAAATAATCGTAACGTTATCGCGTTGCAGGACGTAAAACGTTGATATTTGACGTTTTTCACTACCAACAAGGTATCAAATTGATTATTAGACAAAAAACGAAGTCGGTGACCCTATGATTATTTTATATCATTAAAACAGAAATTTATGTGTCAACAATATATAGTTTTATAAGAAAAATCTATGGAGTAGAATTATTGATTTGGCGATTTTAAGACAAATTTTAGAAGGTTTTTCGCCGATTTTATGTGCTTTCTATACAAATATTCACCCATATTAAAAGAAATCAATCTGCAATTTTTCAGATAATAAAAGAGATAAATGTATTATTTTTTCGATTTTCAGTTGTAGTTCAACGAGCCAAGGTTGTATGTAAATTTTTAGCAAAATCTGCGACATAGCCCATTTACTGTTCCTTGACCTTAAGAGGGGGGTTCAAGAGGTCCTGATTCTGAAATCCAGCTTAAAAACATGAAGTCCTCATGTCCCAAATTTAAAGAAATTTTAATCCCTCCATCCCAAAATTCAAAAAAAGAATACCCTGATCCCAAATGATCAATCCCGAAAATCTCAAGCTTAATAACACCTGAACCTGACGTCCCAATAAAGGTCCGGCCCCCTCCTTTAAGAGATAACTTTGTTTTTTGTTATGAAAATCTTCTGCTCAAATAAAGCAAGGCTCTATTATATTCTAATGATATGGTTTTAAAGTTTACACTACAACATTTGAAATATCCTGGAAACATGGACTGTGCTATATTTTAAAATTTTGAAAACAGCTATCCCCCATTTCATGTTGTTTCACTTTTAGGCCTTTTTTTTTACTGAACCCTTCGTCTCAGACTTAATATTTTATACATTCTATAACTTCCACTTAGCTGTCAGATAGATATGTACCAATATAATTAAGATTTACTGTAAATTCAGAAATTATTGTGTGCATTTATTACTACGATTTTGTCATTCTAGACTAAAATGCAGTCTGCACCAAAAACTTTTTCAACTACTAGTCGGGAGACCAATATTCTGACATTTTTTTATAGGTCCAAACAAAATTTTGCCAAAACTTTTTAGTCTGAATGAAATTTTACTAGTCTGATGCAGCAGACTATTGGCTAACAGTGCAGACTGAAATTAAATGTGATTTTAACTTTTGCGACATTGAAAAAAATCCTGTTTACTTCATATAAAAAACTTCAAAATGCAAATTTAAATTATTGAGATTAGAATCCTGTTGCTTCTTTTCACAATAATAAAAACATTGCAATAATTTCTGAATTTACAGTACTCACCAACAGGTTTGACATGAGCCAGATTACACTCTATAGCTTGGAATGGCAAGGCCTCAAATTCAGATCTGAAAGAACAAAACTAAGATTACACTCTATAGCTTGGAATGGCAAGGCCTCAAATTCAGATCTGAAAGAACAAAACTAAGATTACACTCTATAGCTTGGAATGGCAAGGCCTCAAATTCAGATCTGAAAGAACAAAACTAAGATTACACTCTATAGCTTGGAATGGCAAGGCCTCAAATTCAGATCTGAAAGAACAAAACTAAGATTACACTCTATAGCTTGGAATGGCAATGCCTCAAATTCAGATCTGAAAGAACAAAACTAAGATTACACTCTATAGCTTGGAATGGCAAGGCCTCAAGTTCAGATCTGAAAGAACAAAAATATTATACGCTATGGTATCTGTGCAAAATTTGACTACTGGTGATGGCCATAGCAAGTAAGTAAGTAAGTAATAATTTATTAAAGTGACATGTGTATCACAACATACATTTATACAATTATATACATAGCAATTTGATATTTACACCCGGCCCATTAGACCTATATGTCACTTTAGCAATATAATATCATATCCGAAAAGGTAAAATTTTACAAAATAAAAATACAGAATTAGACTTAAGTTTTTTTTTTCTATGAATGAAAGCTGAATTAACAAATTTTGCAGTTCGAATTTGATAGTATTTCAATAAATGGATAAGTTTTTTGTTATTGTCACTAAAAATGTCTAATGGGGCCATAGGTAGAAACCTTTGTCTAACTTTGTCATAACATGGACAGTTTAACATATAATGTTTTTCATCTTCAACCTCTTGCTTTTCACACAGTACACAAATTCGGTCTTGTAGCACTTCGTTACGGAACCTTGCAAGTAACAATGATCAATATCATTGAACAAGGGGAGATAATGACTATAATAATTATTCATATTTATTCAATGCTTCAATGAGTCCACAGATAAATATCTCATTAAGTTATGGTTACCGAAGTAGTCTACATGCTGTTGCAAATATAAAAGTTGCCTCTATTTTTTTTTAAATTAAAAAAAGTAGACAGACAGGCTCATTTTTCATTTCAAACTCTATATAAATGATTGTGACTAAGATTTGTTCAAATCAAAAAAAAGGAAAAAAAATATTTAAAAAGTTTACAGACAATAGATAATAAACAAGAATGGGTCCCAAGTACATGGATGCCCCATCCACACTATTATTTCCCATGTTCATTGGAACTTGAAAATCAGATAAAATCTCTAATTTGGCATTAAAATTAGAAAGATCATTACATAAGGAACATGATTTAATTTCAAGTTGATTGGACTTCAACTTCATCAAAAACTTTAACCTGAAGCAGGACAGACTGACAGAAGAACGGACGTACAGAACAGAAAACATGCCCATAAATGGTGTAAAAAAAAGACACAAAGGGAATGGAAGGACAGTTTTTAATGAATTTGACAGAGTTTTGTCCTAAAAAACACAAGATTAACAAGACAAAAACAAAGTAACTGCAGACACAGGGAATGAGTTTAGCTGTTTTGATAGTTTGCAATATTCAACAAGAAGATTATCTAAACTGAACAGATGTACTTTTATTTGTATCCATCTGATGAGTTAAGCTTTTTTCAAGTGATTTTTATAGCTGGTTCTTATGTTGAACTGTTTCACCACTGTCCCAGGTTAGGGGGAGGGTTGGGATCCCGCTAACATTTTTAACCCTGTTTGTGTCTGCCCCAAGGCAGGAGCTTGTAATGAAGTGGTTGTCGTGTGTGGCTGAGTAACATAATTATTTGTTTGTCGTTCACTTTCTTGTACATTAATAAGGTTGTTAGTTCAGTTCTCTGGTTTGCATTGATTTACATTTGTAATTCCAGGGCCTTATATATCTGATTATCGGACCACAGATAAATTATCACGTTGTGATTGGTTAAAAACCTTCATGTGGTGACCCCCTATGAGACCGTATGGGGTTAGTCAGTTTCATATGGGGTTCATGACACGTTAATGGCGCAGTCATCTATTAATGTTGTTCTGTTTCATTGTTTATTCTCAACAAAACGCCGCAGAAAAAGTCCAGCGTCTGATAAATTCGTTATACGGTTAACTACTGACCCCCTACGGATCCACAGAGGGTGAATAAAATTCATAGGTGACTCGGTCTCCGGCCTCACCCCCTATGGATTTTACTAACCCTCTATGGATCCGTAAAGGGGTCAGTAGCAAACCATATAACTTGTAATATGCAGTATGGGCTTTGCTCATTGTTGAAGGTTGTATGGTAACCTATAGTTGTTAATTTCAGTGTCATTTGGTCTTCTGTTGTCTCATGGCAATCATACCACATCTTCTATTGTATATGTTCAATGCTTAGATAAATAAAATTGGAAGTCATATCTATTTACCTCAGTCTTCGAACCTTGTTGAAGGGGAGATAACCACTGTCTCCATAATCAACATACAACAGATCTAAAGTGTCTCCCTCTACCCCCATCACCTTGGCTCTATACCATGAGGTATCATTCTCAAATGGTGCAGCTACCAGATCTCCTGTTGATGGGTTTGATACATCGTAACCCTGTAAAATAAAGGCTTTTAAATAACGTGACTCTGTAAGATAAACACCACTTAACATCGTCAGCCTGTAAGATAAAGGCTCTTAAATAACATGACTCTGTAAGATAAATACCACTTAACATCATAACCCTGTAAAATAAAGGCTTTTAAATAACATGACTCTGTAAGATAAATACCACTTAACATCATAACCCTGTAAAATAAAGGCTTTTAAATAACGTGACTCTGTAAGATAAATACCACTTAACATCATAACCCTGTAAAATAAAGGCTTTTAAATAACATGACTCTGTAAGATAAATACCACTTAACATCATAACCCTGTAAAATAAAGGCTTTTAAATAACGT
This sequence comes from Mytilus trossulus, assembly GCF_036588685.1. Lineage (NCBI taxonomy): Eukaryota > Metazoa > Mollusca > Bivalvia > Mytilida > Mytilidae > Mytilus > Mytilus trossulus. The sequence continues at coordinate 80,242,205 of NC_086377.1, forward strand.
GACTCTGTAAGATAAATACCACTTAACATCATAACCCTGTAAAATAAAGGCTTTTAAATAACATGACTCTGTAAGATAAATACCACTTAACATCATAACCCTGTAAAATAAAGGCTTTTAAATAACATGACTCTGTAAGATAAATACCACTTAACATCATAACCCTGTAAAATAAAGGCTTTTAAATAACATGACTCTGTAAGATAAATACCACTTAACATCATAACCCTGTAAAATAAAGGCTCTTAAATAACGTGACTCTGTAAGATAAACACCACTTAACATCGTAACCCTGTAAAATAAAGGCTCACGATTATAAAACACAACACTGTAAGATAAATACCACTTAACATCGTAACCCTGTAAAATAAAGGCTATTATTATCCCTGTAAAATAAAGGCTGTTAAACAACGCAACTCTTTAGGATAAACACCACTTAACATCGTAACCCTGTAAAATAAAGGCTGTTAAACAACGCAACTCTTTAGGATAAACACCACTTAACATCGTAACCCTGTAAAATAAAGGCTGTTAAACAACGCAACTCTTTAGGATAAACACCACTTAACATCGTAACCCTGTAAAATAAAGGCTATTATTATCCCTGTAAAATAAAGGCTGTTAAACAACGCAACTCTTTAGGATAAACACCACTTAACATCGTAACCCTGTAAAATAAAGGCTGTTAAACAACGCAACTCTTTAGGATAAACACCACTTAACATCGTAACCCTGTAAAATAAAGGCTGTTAAACAACGCAACTCTTTAGGATAAACACCACTTAACATCGTAACCCTGTAAAATAAAGGCTGTTAAACAACGCAACTCTTTAGGATAAACACCACTTAACATCGTAACCCTGTAAAATAAAGGCTATTATTATCCCTGTAAAATAAAGGCTGTTAAACAACGCAACTCTTTAGGATAAACACCACTTAACATCGTAACCCTGTAAAATAAAGGCTGTTAAACAACGCAACTCTTTAGGATAAACACCACTTAACATCGTAACCCTGTAAAATAAAGGCTGTTAAACAACGCAACTCTTTAGGATAAACACCACTTAACATCGTTAGACTGAGTCTCAGTCTGAATGATAAATGCTATCAAACATAGTAACCCTGCTATTAAACATTATAACCATGAAAAGTACATGCTATTAAACATATTACATTGTCAAAACAAGAAATAACAAACCACTGAACTCTTGCTTACTAAATAATGGGTTATCAGAGAGTCTTAAAATTGATAACACTCAAGAAAAATGCAAAGAAATACATCTGATTCTCATTATCTTGGAAGTCAGCCTTACTAGAGAATTTTTTTATATACCTAAATGTAGTTAAATTCAAACAAATACAAGAAATTTGCCAGACCAAGGGACACAACCTTTACTTAGATTGGTAAGGCTAAAATATATCCAGATAGATATGGATAGAGGTTTGATAGTTTGGTCCGAGATAAATGTATCTTTTTGGCATTGCACAAGTCATGTCTTCTTTGACTGTTAATGACGTTAAAATACTAAATCCCTGGGATGTGTTTTATTTGATTTTAGTCTCTGATGCATGATTTTTTATTATTAATTGGTTTTGGCTTTTAAATAGCTGTCAGTAACTGCGAGTTCTCTCAAATCGTATTTTCTTGTTAATTCAACCTGTTGATACTGTTTATAATGCTTTGTTTGTTATTTTTTATTTATATGGATCTTGTCTGTACACTAGCATGACTAGCTTTGATTATTTGTAATATCTTCAATTTTTCACTTATTCTTACTACATTTGTATAAACTTCAAGATTATAATTATTTTTTTAAAACCGTTTTTTTTTCTAAAGTGAATATTGATTGGTTAAATATTTCTCAGTCATGTCCTGCCATGGCTTTGTTTGAATTTGTTTGTTAGCTTTTTGGTAATGAATGTTTGTCTGTAATATTTAATTAACTGTGCATTTGTATTCAGATATCGCAGATCAAATTTATTCGTTCATTGTGTAATCATACGTATTTTGATTGAGTTTAGTCTGCCAATTGATATTTTATCGTGTGTTTTTCTATGTTGTGATGTTATGCTATTGTTTCAGAAAAAGGGAGAAGGTTTGGATCCATTAAAACGTTTAATCCCCCTGCAAATGTTTGCACCTGTCCTAAGTCAGGAATCTGATGTACAGTAGTTGTTGTTTGTTTATGTAATATATACGTGTTTCTCGTTTTGTTTATATAGATTAGACCGTTGGTTTTCCTGTTTGAATGGTTTTACACTAGTAATTTTGGGGCCCTTTATAGCTTGTTGTTGTGTGAGCCAAGGCACTGTGTTGAAGGCCGTACTTTAACCTATAATGGTTTACTTTTTAAATTGTTATTTGGATGTAGAGTTGTCTCATTGGCTCTCACACCACATCTTCCTATATCTATCTATATGAATTTATATTTTATTATAATAATAAAAAATATTAAAAGCTGTTTTGTCTCTTTGTTATTTCTTTGTTCTGTACAAAAACAATTTTTCATGTGGTTTTTAGCTTAGAAATTAATTTCTGACATTTGTAGGAGGTATAAAATTTTGATATTCAATCCAATAGGTAGAACGATCCTTAGGGCTATTCCATTAAAATGTATGCGGGAGGGTAGGAAGGGAAGTTTAATTATTGAATGTGGGTCATGAGTCTTTTTTCAGTATGCATCTATTACCATTATGCAAAATTATTTTAAAAAAAGTTCTTGGTTTCAGGGATATTTTGAAAGTCCCTTCCTATCCTCCATATACATTATAATGGAATAGCCCTTAGCAAACCTGTGGCATTTCTGAGGTATAAAATGAATTCTAATGCAACAACGTTTGTAACGTTCATTTTGATTGGATAATGTCACTTTCTTACATGGCATCAATTGACAATTGATGCTATGGGACCTACGCGCAAGCGCAGACGGCATACGACAGATTTTAAATACATGTTTTAACGTTGTTTTCTGTCAGTTTCATTAGAATGGAGATAACAATATTGTATTTTAAGCTCCGACGGCATCAATTGGGGATTTGATGGTCGCAAATACCCGTTTACTGTCTCCGCTAAGGCGTCGCCAGTAAACTTAATTTGCGACCATCAAATCCCCAATTGATGCCGTCGGAGCTTAAAATACAATACAGTTATCTCCTAAGTATTCCTTTCCTAGACCCTATGTACTTATGACTGACATCATTTACAAACCTGTGGCATTTCTGAGGTATAAAATGAAGTGATTCTATCTACTAGGTTATCTAGTTCCACTGACATCGAAGATAAAACCTGGACCCAGAACAGTCCTGGGTTAGCCACAGCGGACACATAGACCTCAATATAGTCCCTGCCTGCGGGCCATCCTCTTACTGCTGGGTGGACCTGTGGGAGTTCAGTGGGCTCTGGGACTCCATTGGCTTGATCTGAAAAACAATTTAAGGTCTAGTTAGCTTTATTTGTCAAAACTCTAAATTTCAATGATTTAAACTGTTTAAATCAGTTTTTATATTCTAATTTTTAACACATATCAATACAGCTAACTTGTTAAAACAGCTAACATCTAAGTTATTTGATCTATCATCTATCGTGTAGAGTCTCATTGGCAATAATTACTTATTTCTTTATGAGAACCTTGAAAAAACTGGGAGTGAAAAACATAAAATATCTCTTCTACCGTATTACCATGGTTACTAGAAGACATGTCTGTCCTTCCTTCCGTCTGCTTGTCTTGTACGTGTTGTTTTGGTTTTAGTCTTTGTTCTCTATTGGCCTCCATTACAGCTTTCTTGGCTCTGAATAATTCCTCATCATCTATCTTTTCTTGTATCATAGACTGGAATAGAGTTAATTGTATGCTTTAGAGTTATCTCCCTTTAACAGAACATTGACTGATTTTAAAAAAATTATGAAGAGTAGACTACATCTGGAAAGTTGTCTGTGCTTTACAATAAATACATCTCTTTTTTCTGATGAAATACCATTACATTTCTCTGTTGAATTAATAAATAGTCTTGAACCAGGGCAAATATTTTTCTGAATCTTAACTCACCTGTTTCCCCTTCTTAACTCATCTTTATAGCAAGCTCTATATTTTCTTTAGTACCAGAAATATGTCACTTTTATTTTTTTAATTCCTGTTTTCCAAACTTAACTTAACTACAGTATATGGCAAACTCTTTTTTTCTTAGGTACCAGTAATAAGTAACTATTTTTCCAAATCCCTGTTTCCACTTCTTTGCTCATCTTAGCCAGCTCTATTTTCGTTGGTACCAATAATGTGTGACTATTTGTCTGAATCCCTGTTTCCCCTTAACTCAAATTAGCTCTGTTATCTTTAGTACCAATAATAGGTCACTATTTTACTGAATCTCTGTTTCCTCTTGTTTACTTACTGTAGCTAGCTCTATGTTTTCTTTAATACCAATAATAGGTAACTATTTTCTGAATCCCTGTTTCCCCTTCTTAACTCATCTTTATAGCAAGCTCTATATTTTCTTTGGTACCAGTAATAGGTCACTATTTTTCTGAATCCCTGTTTTCCCTTTTTAACTCACCTTAGCCAGCTCTATGTTTTCTTTAGTACCAGTAATGGTAACAGTTCTCTCAGATTCTCTATAATCATCACATGTTCTGTCAACGTAAACTTTGGCTTTAGAAGTTCGTGACATCTGACGAATAGTGTCCCCATTTCTACCTGTTAAAGATTTATCACACATTTATTATTTTCATTCAAGAATTGTTAAATAAAACTAAATGCACAATATCTATTTGTCAGTTGTTTATCATTTGTTCTATGATTTCGTAACTTTTGATTTTGTTACTTTTTACGGACTTCCCGTTTTTGAATTTGTCTTGATATTTTTGTTATATTTTTTCTTCTTCTAGAAGATGAATAGGGTATGCAGCATTTATACATTCAAACACCTTGTGACAGATATTCTATATACCTATAATTTTGATGAGACTCTTCCAAGAGATCACAATTTGTTCAGAAACAATAACTATCAAGTTTAATTTACCTATAATTCTGCCAAGACATTTTCCCGGAACCACCATTTCTTCAGTAACAATAACAGGAAGTTCTCCAATGATTTTTCTGATCATATTTTCTGCCATCTGAGCAGCTTCAGGTGTCCCTCTGATAACAACTCCCCTTTCTTCCTGAGAATCTCTCTTGTTATCTGTGAAATTAACTCTGGCTCCAGATATCTGTTGAATCTATAAAATAGAAATTAACTTTGGCTCAAGACACCTGCTGAATCTATAAATAGAAATTAACTCTGGCTCCAGAGACCTGTTGAATCTATAAATAGAAATTAACTCTGGCTCCAGATATCTGTTGTCAGAATCTATAAATAGAAATTAACTCTGGCTCCAGACATGAATTAATTTGGAATAGCAAATTACAGCAAAAAGAAATACTATGTTAGTTTAAACAAATTTATTAAAAGTGGATAGGAAAACAAGTTATTGCAACTTATATTAATCCCTTTCCACTTTGCCAGTGCGAGTGCTGCCTTGTAGTGGCATTAGCCTGTACTTTTTCGAAATCTACCAGGGTGTCTTTTAAGTGCAAGAGATATGGCTTATTCTTAACATGAGTCAACCATTTAATGTCTCCTTCGACAGACTATCATCGTTCTTCAAGCCATACAGAAGTATGATGTCAAGGGAGAGCCAAAAATTCAGTCCCTTAAACTATTCCGGGAGCGGATATCAAACAAGGAACCTTTGTGTTAGTAGACTGATGCACTAACCACTTCACCAAGGCTATCATAATACTATCAAATCTGAAAAAAAACCAACATTCTCTGGTTAATTAGTTAAATTAGGTAAATAAATGAGATAATATCATGAATATGTATATAATGTGTACCTCCTTAATCATAGCTCCCTGTCTACCAATAACAGCTCCTACAGCTTTCGGTGGAACTTTTACATCAATAACTGTTTGTCGAGAGGTGGCCATCTTTTCTGCAGTTTCTTCTTCTTCATCGTCTTCAATGAGATAAAAAAAAAATAGGTTTGCTTGTTTGTAAAGTATTCAAAACTAAACAAAGGGGATATAATTAACAATGACTAATAAAACAAACAAAAATAAAGAATCACAAGATAAAAAATAGAAAAGAAGCCATGGGGTATAAAGGAAAACTTAAGTTTCAGAGGAGAAGTTTCAAAAACAGATAATAGACTGTAACAAAGTATAACAAAGAATGGCCCTATGGCCACTGAGGTGGAAAACATATGATGGCCTTATGGACACTGAGGTGGCGAAAAAGATAAAAATTATCATACCATCGTCTGCACTGCTTAATAACCAGTAACCTAGTAGTAATGTAGTAGGTGCACCAATCAGAAGAAGTAGTTTATTCCTTGTCGTCAATTCCATTTTCAGTAGCTGGTTGATGCTAAGTAAGTATGGTAAGTCTTAACATTTTTTCTGAAAATAAAAAAAAATAACTAAAAGGCGGCTCTTCTTTCATGTCATACTTTTAAATAGTAAAGTTATAATTCAAGGAACAAAAATTTGGTAAGTTAAAATTGTGTGGTCTTCTAGTGAATATATATGTATATACACAAAAAAATAATATTTCCACAATCATGTGCACTAAGGCTCATAATATAATTTATTTTTTTGCAGAAATCAGTAAATATCAAATGAATTTATAAGGCAGTTGCTATTTGTCCGGCTAGCCGGACGAATAGTACCAGGACTATTTGTCCGGCCAATACAATGCGCATGTCACTATAATATTAGTGTGTGCGTGTAATATTATCTTCAGCAGCACCAGGGGGTAACACATGTTTGTAATCTTAAGTGTTAGGGCCTAATCTTGTTACTAGTAATTGATTTTTTTTCTTCATACTAGTATATATATAGTCCAATGTGGATAAACAATACATCGAAAAAAAATCATAAAATATGCTATATTTTTAATATAAGAAGAGAGAAGAAATTACTTGTAAAACAAATTTGGGTAGTGTTTGACTCGTGCATTTTAAGCACTGATTTTAAGTAAGCGTAAAGGATTTTGTCTAGCTGAAAAAGGTACAAAATTATTATGTCTGTAGCTGTCATAGAGAATTATCAACCCCTTGCAATAAAGTTATCCATATTTTGAATGAAAGGTGAGAGATTTTTCTATAATGCCCCCCTACTGAACAAGTAGTGCCGAGAAGGTGTGTGTGTAGGTGGGTTCATCCTATCACCACACCCTTCTACAGCTACAGCTCATCATGTTATGCCTCATCATATTCATGTCTCTGATGTCTTGCGGACAACTCCTTAAGATCACAAATACTGTAGACCATCATGAATATCCTCAATTCACCATTATTAACAGGAATAATATACCAGACCATCAGATTATCCTGGCAAACTTCAGATCACATATAACTCTTAAAAATAAAAATGGATTTTCATATGAAACACATGGAAAACAAACATATCATCTTGCATATTTATCCATGCTACTAATCATGGCAAACGATATAAACCTAAATCCAGGTCCAGACACAACATTATTTCTATGCGGAACCTGTGACGAACCTGTTACATGGGAAGACAAAGGTATCATGTGTGATACTTGTAACCAGTGGTACCATACCACCTGTCAATCAGTTAGCTCTCGAACATACAACATCTTAGTAGAGGACAGTGCAATAGCTTGGGACTGCCTTATCTGTGACTATCCTAATTACAGCTCAGTTTGCTTTGACATAGTATTATCTACTTCAAATTCATTTAGTATTTTATCAGATACATCTCTCCAGAGTCCACTTCCATCTGACTGTATCAAACCTATTCACGCATCAACACCAGACAGAAAGAAGCAGGATAAAAGTCCAAAAAGTGTACCTACTACAACCCTAAAACATCAAATGAGGAAAGCATTGAAGAACTTGGGCGAAGTCTTGAAAAAGTAAACGCTACAAAGAATGCCTTTATAATTGTTGGTGGCGACTTTAACCTCCCTGGCTGGAACTGGATAACAAGAACCCTGAAACCAGAATCAACATGTCAGAAAAACCACTACAAGTTTGGCGACATTCTTGACGACAATGGACTTGTTCAACTAGTGGAGGAACCAACAAGAGGCCCTAACACGCTAGACCTAGTGATTACGAACAATCCAACACGCTTCACACGCACCAAAGTTATACCTGGGGTTTCAGACCACGACATTGTCTTCAGCGAAATAGACACCAAGCCTTTAACTAGAAAACAAAAACCACGGAACATCCCCTTATACAGGAAGGCAAACTGGGAAACCATCAAAGAGGAAATGATCCAAACCCACGAAAAGATCAGAAATCTAGCCTCAAATGGAAGTTCAGCGGAAGAACTCTGGTTATTATTCAAAACCCAGGTCAACCAAAGTGTAATAAACCATATCCCGCACAAGATAGCAAAACAGAAAGATAGCTCCCTTGGCTAACACCAAATGTACGTAAACTAATACGCCGCCGTGACAGACTATACAAAAGAAAGAAAAAGTCAGCAGATCCTAAGATAACATCCAAATTCAAAGAAGCCAGGCAAAAAGTACAGAAAGAACTACGTTGTGCATATTGGAAGTATATAGAAAACATAGTAACACCTCAAGACGAAACCCAACAACACAGCAATATGAAACGCTTCTGGACTTATATTAAACATATGAAGACTGATAGCAGCGGCGTGACACCACTACGTAGTGACGGAGTACTACACTCGCATCCTGTGGACCAAGCTACAATTCTGAATAAGCAGTTTCAGTCTGCATTCTCCTCCAAGGAAACATATAGTCCAGAAAAATTCAAATCTCGCTGTAACATGCCAGGTCAATACCCTTCTGCTGAGGATCTAATTATTACAGAAAATGGAGTACTGAAACTACTTACAAAAATAAATCCAAATAAAGCTTCAGGACCAGACAATCTAAAACCAAGAATACTAAAAGAACTTGCAACTGAGATAGCCCCAATTCTAACTATCATCTTTACAACATCACTTAATACTGGGGAAGTACCATCTGACTGGAAGAACGCCAACGTAAGTCCAGTCTTCAAGAAAGGAGAGAGATACAAGGCAGAGAATTATCGACCAATATCTCTGACATGCATCTGCTGTAAACTCATGGAACACATAATAACTAGTCATATTATGAAACATGCAGATCTCCACAACATTCTATATCCATTACAACACGGATTTCGTAGCAAAAGATCATGCGAAACCCAGCTGATTGAATTTGTGGATGATATCACCAACAACATGAGCGCAGGTAAGCAAACAGATGTACTCATTATGGACTTTTCAAAAGCTTTTGATAAGGTTGGTCACAGTCTCCTGATGCATAAGCTGGAACACTATGGTATCCGAGGAAATGTGAATAAGTGGATTGCTAGCTTCCTGTCTAATCGAACCCAGGCAGTAGTTGCGGATGGAGAAAGTTCATCTCATATTGATGTAGAGTCAGGAGTACCCCAAGGATCAGTACTTGGGCCTTCACTATTCCTGTTCTACATTAACGACATGCCAGATGGAATTAAATCTACAGTCCGACTATTCGCAGATGACACAATAGCATACCTCACGATATCATCAGACAAAGATGCACACGATTTACAGCTAGATCTGGATAAACTCGGAATATGGGAATCAAAATGGAAAATGTCATTCCACCCTGACAAATGCAATGTACTTACCATCAGCAGGAAAAACAAAACAATTGCAACATCATACAGCCTACATGGTCAAATTCTTGAGTCAGTCAGTAGTGCAAAATACCTAGGCTGCACATTTACATCCGATCTCAGATGGAATGATCATGTTAATAACATATGTAACAAGGCAAATCGAACAATTGGTTTCCTAAAAAGAAACTTAAATATAGGATCAACTACAGTGAAGGAGAATGCATATAAAACATTAGTACGTCCAATTGTAGAATATGCCAGTCCGGTATGGGATCCATATCTTAAGACAGAGACTGACAGACTTGAAATGGTACAAAGAAGAGGAGCTCGCTACGTATCCAACAAACATCATAACCACTCCAGCGTTAATCTGATGCTACAACATCTCAAATGGACATCACTTGATCAAAGAAGGAAAGAAGCGAGACTCACAATGCTATTCAAAATAGAAAACAACAAAGTGGCCATATCAAAGGAAGGTCGTCTAATACCACCGAAAAGACTGTCACGAAACATGCATGACAAATCCTTCCAAGTACCAGCAGCATCCTGTGACTATAGAAAACATTCATTCTTCCCAAGAACCATCCGGGATTGGAACGCTCTTCCCCCTGGGGTCGTATCAGCTCCGTCAGTCGAGGCCTTCAAAGCCTCGATGACAAAGCTGAATTAAATTTCAAAATTTTTGGGGGGAGGGGGGTGGTCTAATATGCGCACCAAACCATGGCAGTATAATCAGTTCGTTGATTGTGGCCATTATCTGGCAGAAACAGAAAAAAGAAATACTGTTCTGCTTTGAATAGATATAGGAAGATGTGGTGTGAGTGCCAATGAGACAACTCTCCATCCAAATAACAATTTAAAAATTAAACCATTATAGGTTAAAGTACGGCCTACTTGCAAGATTCATTTTTGGAATAAAACTATAAGCTAACTTTCATTCAGTTAGACACGCAAAATTGTAAAGGCCTTTCTCAACTACTCTTGCTTTGAACATATTTTCCATCATAGCTGAAGCGAGTCGAAAAATTTTGAAAAACCGATCAATTATCTTTTATTTCCCATTTTTCTTTTGATTTCAATTTTTTTAGAGTCACTGTTATAAGTCTACATATCATTCTTGGAAGTTCATACTATCGTATTCCATTGTCAAATTCCGAAAACTGCAAAACATATCACAAATATTGATATCACCGTCTTAAAAATTTAATATCAGTGATCAGATTACACGCGCCTCCTTGGTGCTACTGAAGATAATATTACACCCGCGTCCGAACGCACTTGATATGACATGCGCATTTGCATGGCCGGACAAATAGCCCTGGCACTATTCGTCCGAAATTATAAGGACTGCTTCCTCTTTGACATGTTTATGCCTCATGTTTAATTATGATCTGTTAATATTAGGTATACATTAAACTAAATAAGCTTACAAAATACAAACAATTATCAGCTCCCCAGGGTAGTCAAATTGAAACTGAAACTAGAGAAAGCATGGGACTTCCGGTTTTGAGGATGAATAAAGGGGGGAGTTCTTGAAAAAAATTGTCTACCTAAAATATTCGTAAGAACAAGTTTAAATACAACAATAAATAATTTAGAACATCAAGGATATCTAAAATCAAAGCGTTTCAGCTTTTTACGCTTGAAATGTCACTTTTTTTTAGTTTTACAATTACGGAAACTAAACCCGTTTTAGTTTTCAATTTATTTATGAATTAACAACATCCTTGTTGTGATTTTTGCAATTCGCTAAACTCGTTAGAGCAGAAAATATTTGATCACTACGCTCATTTTCTTTGTCCAATTATTTTCTCTGACGAGGCATGACTGCAACAAGTGAAAACGACGAATCATTTAGAGAAGCAGCGTGCAATGGTGACAAAGACTCATTAAAAAAACTCTTGGAGACATTCTCTATCGATGTCAATTCTCAGAATCCTGTAAACGGGTGGTCTGCGCTACACTGGGGTTGTAAAAGAAATCACAAAGGTGTCGTAGAGTTCCTTTTACAAAAAGGTGCAAATAAAGACTTACTTACAGCAAAAGGGGAAAAGCCTGTAGATTTAACAACAAGTGAGGACTTATTTAATCTGCTTGGTGGTTCAGGAAATCGCATAGCTATCCTAAAAAAAGACGAGGCAAGCTTTACACCGAATTATCTATCAAATCCAGTTTTTCCATATACACAACCAGTGGCAGATCTAGAGAGTACCAATCAGAACGGAGTTGACTCAGTTCATACTCATCAAAAAAGTATAGAAGTGAAAAATACAGCACCAATTATTCATACTCAACAAAAAACTACAGCACCAACCATGCAAGGTTTAAATGAGAATGAACTGGTTCTGAAAATAAGAGTTGCTTATTTAGATGATCGAGATTTTATTGAGGTCGAAATGGATAAATCAAATTTGACATATGAATCGCTAAAATCAGTTCTGTGTAAAGAATTAGGAGTCGAACGAAGATTGATAAACAAGATCAGAAAACTACCCAATACAATTTTAAGGAAAGACAAAGATGTTCAACGATTATGTGATTTTCAGGAACTTGAAGTAGTTCTTACAAATAAAGTTCCACCAGCAGGGGCAGGGATGAGAGGATTAGCAGCTCCAATCAAAAATCAAGAGGTTCTTTATTGACAGTTGTGACATTTACTAGCATGACTAGTAACAGTTTTATCTATTTCTAGATGTAAATGTCTATTTAATTTTGTAATTTACACAAGAGGGAATAAATTATTATTATGAAATTATACGCATCATGATCATGATATGTTATGGTATACGTAGTAAACATGGTAAACAGGTTTTCAATGTACCTACAGACATGACGGATATATATACAATTTATGATTTTGAAAATATAGCAAGTCTCACATGCTTTTTGTCCTTAATGTCATGCTCAAGTAGCAAATAAAATTTAGAAATTTTAAATTTTTCTTCGTTTTATCATCGTTATTGTTTAAGGCCAAAATTAAAAATATGTTTGTTTCCCCTCCCCCACCCGGTTACAAATAAGCCCCCGGGTCAAAAAATTATTTACCACAAAAAAATCAAAATTATTTTTTTCCTGAAAATAATTTGTTTCCATTTTTGGAAAGTGCTTGAAAGCAAAAGGATTGATACTCTAAATAAATACACTCAAATTGAGCACAAACAACTGATAAGTGGCCTTGACTGGACAAGTCAAACAATTCATGTGACCATCATGGCATGCTATGACAATCACATCCAGTTAAAAAAAAAAAGAACCTGCCTTCCTGGTCTGTTTACAAAGGGTAGACCCAGGGGAGGGGAAACAGACATTCTTTTAAATGTGGCCTAATATTACTATTTCCAATCTACTTTATACATGTTTTATGCAAATTGTCTTGTGGTTATACATGTCATAGGATGCTTATGTTAAGGATATATGTTTGTACATCATTTTGGTCTCTTTGGGGTTGTCCCATTGGCAATCATTCATTGTTTGTACCACATAGGTACATAGGGGGAGGGTTGAGATCTCACAAACATGTTTAACCCCGCCGCATTTTTGCGCCTGTCCCAAGTCAGGAGCCTCTTGCCTTTGTTAGTCTTGTATTATTTTAATTTTAGTTTCTTGTGTACAATTTTGAAATTGTATGGGGTTCATTATCACTGAACTAGTGTATATTTGTTTAGGGGCCAGCTGAAGGACGCCTCCGGGTGCGTGAATTTCTCGCTACATTGAAGACCTGTTGGTGACCTTCTGCTGTTGTTTTTTTATTTGGTCGGGTTGTTGTCTCTTTGACACATTCCCCATTTCCATTCTCAATTAAATGTTTGTACCACATCTCCTTTTTTTATATGTTTGATGGTCGATGGTACATCATGTACATGTATAATCAAACCATGATTTTTAAAATTGTGTCCCTCAGCCATATCAGCCAAGCATGTGTGATAAAGGAATATGACTGAGAGCAAAGATGCTTCAGCTTAGGTATATGAAAATGTAGTCTGATGAATTACATAATAGAAAAGAAAGGATATGGAATATCAATGCTTCACACAAAATCTGAACAGCGAAGTACAAATAAAAGAAAGGAACACAATTTAATGTTGTTATACATTCCAAAGTCATAGTGAGGTCTTCAACATTGAGCAAAAATGTACATTATTTTGAACATGTTTTTTTCATGTAAATGTTAAGTTCCTTGTGAACTTATCCTGTCGAGTGGGATGTTGTGGGTTGTCTTGTGGTAACATAATCATGTCGAGTGGGATGTTGTGGGTTGTCTTGTGGTAACATAATCCTGTCAAGTGGGATGTTGTGGATTGTCTTGTGGTAACATAATCTTGTCAAGTGGGATGTTGTGGATTGTCTTGTGGTAACATAATCTTGTCCAGTGGGATGTTGTGGATTGTCTTGTGGTAACATAATCATGTCGAGTGGGATGTTGTGGGTTGTCTTGTGGTAACATACTCATGTCGAGTGGGATGTTGTGGATTGTCTTGTGGTAACATAATCCTGTCGAGTGGGATGTTGTGGATTGTCTTGTGGTAACATAATCTTGTCCAGTGGGATGTTGTGGGTTGTCATGTGGTAACATAATCCTGTCGAGTGGGATGTAGTGGGTTGTCTTGTGGTAACATAATCCTGTCAAGTGGGATGTTGTAGGTTGTCTTGTGGTAACATAATCCTGTCAAGTGGGATGTTGTAGGTTGTCTTGTGGTAACATAATCCTGTCAAGTGGGATGTTGTAGGTTGTCTTGTGGTAACATAATCCTGTCAAGTGGGATGTTGTGTGTTGTCTTGTGGTAACATTATCATGTCAAGTGGGATGTTGTGGGTTGTCTTGTGGTAACATAATCCTGTCGAGTGGGATGTTGTGTGTTGTCTTGTGGTAACATAATCCTGTCAAGTGGGATGTTGTGGGTTGTCTTGTGGTAACATAATCCTGTCAAGTGGGATGTTGTGGGTTATCTTGTGGTAACATAATCCTGTCAAGTGGGATGTTGTGTGTTGTCTTGTGGTAACATTATCCTGTCAAGTGGGATGTTGTGTGTTGTCTTGTGGTAACATAATCCTGTCAAGTGGGATGTTGTGGGTTGTCATGTGGTAACATAATCCTGTCAAGTGGGATGTTGTGGGTTGTCATGTGGTAACATAATCCTGTCGAGTGGGATGTTGTGTGTTGTCTTGTGGTAACATAATCCTGTCAAGTGGGATGTTGTGTGTTGTCTTGTGGTAACATAATCCTGTCAAGTGGGATGTTGTGGGTTGTCATGTGGTAACATAATCCTGTCGAGTGGGATGTTGTGGGTTGTCTTGTGGTAACATAATCCTGTCAAGTGGGATGTTGTGGGTTATCTTGTGGTAACATAATCCTGTCAAGTGGGATGTTGTGTGTTGTCTTGTGGTAACATTATCCTGTCAAGTGGGATGTTGTGTGTTGTCTTGTGGTAACATAATCCTGTCAAGTGGGATGTTGTGGGTTGTCATGTGGTAACATAATCCTGTCGAGTGGGATGTTGTGGATTGTCTTGTGGTAACATAATCCTGTCAAGTGGGATGTTGTGGGTTGTCTTGTGGTAACATAATCCTGTCAAGTGGGATGTTGTGGGTTGTCATGTGGTAACATAATCCTGTCGAGTGGGATGTTGTGGATTGTCTTGTGGTAACATAATCCTGTCAAGTGGGATGTTGTGGGTTGTCAAGTGGTAACATAATCCTGTCAAGTTGGATGTTGTAGGTTGTCTTGTGGTAACATAATCCTGTCAAGTGGGATGTTGTGGGTTGTCTTGTGGTAACATAATCCTGTCAAGTGGGATGTTGTGGGTTGTCTTGTGGTAACATAATCCTGTCAAGTGGGATGTGTGTTGTCTTGTGGTAACATAATCCTGTCAAGTGGGATGTTGTGGGTTGTCTTGTGGTTACATCATCCTGTCAAGTGGGATGTTGTAGGTTGTCTTGTGGTAACATAATCCTGTCAAGTGGGATGTTGTAGGTTGTCTTGTGGTAACACAATCCTGTCAAGTGGGATGTTGTGGATTGTCTTGTGGTAACATCATCCTGTCAAGTGGGATGCTGTAGGTTGTCTTGTGGTAACATAATCCTGTCGAGTGGGGTGTTGTGGGTTGTCTTGTGGTAACATAATCCTGTCAAGTGGGATGTTGTGGGTTGTCTTGTGGTTACATCATCCTGTCAAGTGGGATGTTGTGGGTTGTCTTGTGGTAACATAATCCTGTCGAGTGGGATGTTGTAGGTTGTCTTGTGTTAACATAATCTTGTCCAGTGGGATGTTGTGGGTTGTCTTGTGGTAACATAATCCTGTCAAGTGTGATGTTGTGGGTTGTCTTGTGGTAACATAATCCTGTCGAGTGGGATGTTGTAGTTGTCTTGTGGTTACATCATCCTGTCAAGTTGGATGTTGTGGGTTGTCTTGTGGTAACATTATCCTGTCAAGTGGGATGTTGTGGGTTGTCTTGTGGTAACATAATCCTGTCGAGTGGGATGGATGTTGTGGATTGTCTTGTGGTAACATAATCCTGTCGAGTGGGATGTTGTGGATTGTCTTGTGGTAACATAATCTTGTCAAGTGTGATGTTGTTGGATGTCATGTGGTAACATAATCCTGTTAAGTGGGATGTTGTGGGTTGTCTTGTGGTAACATAATCCTGTCAAGTGGGATGTTGTGGGTTGTCTTGTGTTAACATAATCTTGTCCAGTGGGATGTTGTGGGTTGTCTTGTGGTAACATAATCCTGTCGAGTGGGATGTTGTGGGTTGTCTTGTGGTAACATAATCTTGTCAAGTAGGATGTTGTGGGTTGTCTTGTGGTAACATAATCCTGACAAGTGGGATGTTGTGGGTTGTCTTGTGGTAACATAATCCTGTCAAGTTGGATGTTGTTGGTTGTCTTGTGGTAACATAATCTTGTCAAGTAGGATGTTGTGGGTTGTCTTGTGGTAACATAATCCTGACAAGTGGGATGTTGTGGGTTGTCTTGTGGTAACATAATCCTGTCAAGTTGGATGTTGTTGGTTGTCTTGTGGTAACATAATCCTGTCGAGTGGGATGTTATTGGTTGTCTTGTGGTAACATAATCCTGTCAAGTGGGATGTAGTGGGTTGTCAAGTGGGATGTAGTGGGTTGTCTTGTGGTTACATCATCCTGTCAAGTGGGATGTTGTAGGTTGTCTTGTGGTAACATAATCCTGTCGAGTGGGATGTTGTAGGTTGTCTTGTGGTAACATAATCCTGTCAAGTGGTATGTTGTGGGTTGTCTTGTGGTAACATAATCCTGTCAAGTGGGATGTTGAAGGTTGTCTTGTGGTAATATAATCCTGTCAAGTGGAATGTTGTGGGTTGTCTTGTGGTAACATAATCCTGTCAAGTGGGATGTTGTAGGTTGTCTTGTGGTAACATCATCCTGTCGAGTGGGATGTAGTGGGTTGTC